>NW_027101842.1:0-208575 GCF_035609145.1 Eleutherodactylus coqui
GTATTGTCGGCTCCGTTGAATTCAATGCGCTGGACAGCTCCGGCCCGTTTCTATTGAAACGCGGCTAGGAGCAGTTTTTTGGGGTGATTTTTCAGCCCCGGTCACGTGATTTGCGGATGTGCATCCGTCATGCGATCCGCAAATCGCGGTAAAAAACGCCGGCACTCTGCTGTCGCACAGAGAAACCAAGCATAAGGAACATAAGTGTCAGCACTGACGCCTGGTGGGAACTTGATTATTCGAGCATATGGTAATTTCTCAAGGTTTAAAAAAAACAAAAACAAAAAAAAAACAAGATTTTTGTAAGAACTTATCATAAAATCTCTTTTTTGTCTTTTTCTTTGGGGGATACAGCATGACCTTGGGTATAGCTTCTGCCACTAGGAGGCGACTCTAAGCATAAAAAGTGTTAACTCCTCCCACGAGCTATAACCCCCTCCAAGCATCATGCTAGCTCAGCTTGTATGCAAGCAGTAGGAGCGGCCAGTAGGATATGATAATAGATAATAAATAACAATAATCAATCTAACACCAAGTGCGACCGAACTGAGAACACTCCAACCAAGAGAAGCATACGTTACCGTTCTAATACCAGACTGGGTGGGTGCTGTGTCCCCCAATGAACAAGACGAGAAAGAGATTTTATGAGAAGTTCTTACAAAAATCTTGTTTTCTCATCTGTATCATTGGGGGACACAGCAAAGACTTTGGGATGTTCTAGAGCAGTACCCAAGGGGATGGGAAAATAAAAGAAGCCGCAGGTGTCAAGAAGCATAACCAGCTTCTTCACCGCGACCAGCGTTAACTGAAGCCTAAGCATCCAGCAAGCTCAGAGACTGAGCATAAAGGAGACGGAGTAGCGGTCCCAACCCCCCACCGGGAGAAAGCTCTCAATGCAGAGTTTCAGACGAGGCACCTGCTGTCCGAGTAACATGTGCCGGAACACGGCTAGAATGTGTCTGACATGGTGATCCTGTACCGCCGCGGAGCGGAGTCAGTGTGAGGCGCCCACGAAGGGCACGACTTGAACTGACAAGAGGGCCAGACGAAAGCCAAGGCGACTCTGACACTGCGTCAGGGCTGCCTGCAGGGAGCTGCAGGAGGGGCAACGGGAGCTACCGACAGGTAATGCTCAACCCAGTCTGGAGCAGACGAGGGAAACTATGTGTCCATCCATAAGGAAGTTACCACAGGTCTCAACAAGGCTGGAGTAATGCCGGCAAATAGTTTGAACGTTCTTGTTCAGAAGACGAGATAATCTCTGCTGGATGTAATCTTGTACTGTAGACAGCGTACTTAGTAAGTGGCGCTCGCCGGCCGCTGTCCACGTGTCATCCTGGGCTCGGACACTGCGGTACGTCTGCCTGCAGGCAACTGCAGGAGGGACAACAGGGAAGCTACTGACAGGCAAGGCTCACCCTGGTGTGGAGCAGACACGAGGAGCGATGTGTCCCAAGACTCCCTGTGCCAGTACTCTGTCCGTATGGAAGGTACCACAGGTCTCAGCAAGCCTGGAGTTAAGCTGACAACCAGTTCTAGCACTGTTGTCCGTGACACAAGATATTCTCCGTCTGGATGTAAATCTCGTATTGTAGCGAGAGCGTACTTGGACCGTGGCTCTGGCCCTCCCTGTACATGTGTTATACTGGAATCCAACATCTGCGGTGCGGCTAGCTGCAGGGAACTGCAGGTATGGGAGGAACTACAGGCGACAGCAAGCCCAGAATCACGCTGAGGTTGGATTGGGCAGGGAGGAAACGTGACTATGGCATAGTAGTAGTAGGGGGCCATAGTGTTTGGGGTGGGGGAGGAGAAGCTACCTCAGAGCATTGCCCAACACTGGCGACTTTGGAACACACACAGGCTGCCTCCTGGTCTCCGCCATTGACAGCAAAAAAGACCGCAGGCGGCATTATACAGGAGACACGCGCGACCGAATATCAAGCTGCGCAGCAAAACCTATAGATAAGTCGCATGGTGGCAAAACACATCAGGCACACAGTATGGAATGCCAAACAGTAGCAAAATAACGCACGTTGCGCCACACAGCGGCATACCTCACAGGCTGCTTGGCGCTACGCCTACATGCCGCTTAATAAATAGAGTAAAAGAAATGAAAAAGGAGGGTGGAGCAAGACCCAGTGAGGGTAGTGGAATATTTATGGAGTACAGAGAGTTTTCAATGATTGAGTATTTTGAATGGTGGAGGTGCTGCCAACCAGATGACGCTCCACCAGTGTGGGCGTAAGTGTAGCAAAAAGGATGTGAAAAGAACTGGTATGGAGGCGCAACACTCTAAGCTACTAGAAGATGTAGATCAAAGTCCAATGTGTGATGGTGAAAGCACTTCTTTTTTATTATTTTTTCAGAAATTAAAAACCAGCAATGGAATACGCGTTTCGGGGAAGAACCCCTTCGTCAGTTCGGCTGGATAGGACTGTGTGATAAGTACAAATAGATAATGGAGGAGTGATTAACAAAGAAAGGGGAGGAGAGGGGAGAGGAAAAAAAAAAAAAATTCATATACATAATGAAGTCTCACAAATGTGTCAATAAGAACAATAAATATATGATGAAAACATCGATCTGAACAGTGATAAGATATATATGAGACAAAAAACATAATATTCTTTCATATTCTTTCATGTACGGATGCTCATATTCTTTTATGTTTTTTGTCTCAATACCTTTATTCTATGGCTCAGTACGATTACTATGATACCAAACTTGTATGGGTTTTTTTGCTGTACTACTTGTATTTTTATTCAAAGACATTTCATTTTTTGATATTATTTTCTTCTGAGTGCGATAACTTTTTTATTTTTCCGTCGACATAGTTGTGCGAGGGCTCATTTTTTGCTACTTCCTGTAGTTTACGTTGGTACCACTTGGGAACAGATACGACCTTTTAGTCGCTTTTTATTGCATTTTTTCTTGGAGACAGGGTGTCCAAAAAAGTACATTTCTCGCTTACTTTCTTTTTTTTCTTTTTCTTGGACGACGTTAACCATGCGGGCTAAATAATGCGTTACTTTGATAAATCACACTTTTACGAACACAGCGATACCAAATATGTAGTTTTATTTCATTATTTAGATTCTTTTATTGAAAATATGGCAGAAGGTGTTTTTTTTAAAACTTATATTACTTGTTTTTAAAAAATTAGTAAAACTTTATTGTTATTTTTGCTTTTTTTATAGTCCCCACAGAGAACCACAACATGTGATGTTTCCATCGCTCCTGCAGTATGATGTAATGTAATAGCATTACATCATACTGCGATTGGGCAGGCAGTCTATCAAGCCCCCCCATGGGGATAGCTTGACAGGCATACTGCCAAGACAGTTACGGGGCCTTTCAGAAGGCCCCGGGCTGCCATGACACCCGCACGGCTCCCTGCGATCATTCGGCGGATTTAAATGCCTTTGTCAGAATTGACTGTGGCATTTAAATGGGTAACAGCCGGGATCGGCCACCTGGCCGATTGCAACTCTTGCCGCCGAGTGTCGGGTGTAATAAGCAGCCTGCATCTGAGATGTATTAAAAGAGATAGCCGTGCGATCTCTCTTCATACATACCCCGACCCCGCAGAACGTAACTGTACATCCTATAGCGGGAAAAGGTTAATGTTTCCCAAATCCTCAGCATTTTAACAATGTTATAGTTATTGGACCAGGAATGGACCATACCGGTATTAAACATATTGTTTTACTTATCAATGCTGTACAAACAACAACAGTACAAGTTTTAACTCTCAGGATGGCTAAATAGCTAAGAGATATACACACCCCGCTGGAACGCACCGTTTGGAGTGCATGACGCTCCAGGGACGCCAGTCAATGTTCAGTGGAATGCACGCTGGAACGCAGCATCATTCCATGGCGCCGTGTGACGTGAACTAAGAGCGCCCACTCGGGATAATGTTCCATATGTCTGATATCAATAGTTACATCACAACTACATGCAGCGACAGCACCCAGGCGAGCGAGCTCGGGGAGACACCTCGTTCATATAAGGCTAGCAGTAACGGACGCCAGCGTCACCATGTTATGATGCGTGGCATCATCAATGTGGGACGTACCGCGAGAACAGCGCCAGTACACCACTCCCCTATGAAGGAAATACCAACTAGTATAAAAGTAAGTCCTGTTACCCTCTTTAGTATGCTTGATAAAGGGGCACATACCGCCCTGAACCACGTTGCATCGTCTGTTTTATTACCTGTACCCAGTGATTTGTCTACCTACCTGTATTTATTGCTATTTGGTCAATTAAAATCCCCCTTTCTGGATGACAATTGTTTTGGATAAACTTACCTGGCCTGCAGTCCATTTGGGGAGGTCTCAAGGACATGAGAGCTCCCATCTAAGTAAGTTTTCCATTTATCGGACTGTTTTTATGTTATCCTTATGAGCGCCGGACAACCAAACTAAACTAAATTATAGAGCTTACAGGGCAGGTTCTGAGGAGTCCGGGGGTGTCGTTTTTAAACTCACCCGGCTTGTTTCTGCGCCATCATATGTGGAAGTGGCACAAGTAGACTCATGTCTGCAGACTGTGCAAGGAAATACATATTGCTCTCTATGGAAGTGGACACACAGCTGTAGAGATGAGTCCGCTGGTGCCGACTTCCATGGGGAACAGCAGGGGAACAGGGAGCTAGGTAATTATATCATTCTTGGGCCCCTCGGAACCTACCCTTCGAGTAGTAGAACTTAGTTTATGGTGCTTTTAGGTGGTGACAGATTCCCTTTAAAATGTTCCCATACATATTATATGAAGGTCAATTTTAGCAGGACCAGACTACTATTTCATGTGTACGGGGATGTCCCAACTCTACCCTGACAAGGGTAAGTGCGATCAGGCATGATGGAGCTCAACATAGCACTTCCTACGTGTGTGTCAGAAGGAATAGCTGTCACCCAGGCAACCATTTGGTCAACTACTGTCTAAGGTGTGAGACCAGCGATAGCCTTCATCATAAACACATGCAATACGTAATTGAATTGCAGACATGAAAAATATGCAAACTTTCCACAAGAAATAAAAGAACTCACCAAGCCATAGAAATCCGGGGATCCAGATAGTTCAGCTTGGAGGACGAGGCCATCTGTTTCTTGTCTTCTCTGTCAGTCTCCTGTACCTCCAAGTTCAGCAGCTGCTCTTCCATTCTCACGACAACTTTCTTCTTGCTTTCCAGAAGTCTAAGATGAAAGGAAGTCATCAGGTGCCGCATCCATAGAAAGATTTCTCCAAGTGACTGTTAGGGTAAAGCCGTACATTACGGATCTGACACTGATTTTCGCAGTGGCAAAATCTGCACTAAGTAGTGCCAAGATTTTGTGAAGTCCCATCTACATTGCTTGTACTGTGACACACCGCAGATTTACCGCACACAATTCAGCAGCAGTAAATGCGTATTCTACGTCTGGCCTTACACTGAGGGTGGTTTGCCACACAGCGCTTTTTGGAATAACTCAACTGCAGTTCTTTGAGGCCAACCCAGTAATGGATTCCAGTAGAAAGGAGGAATCTAAGTCCTTCGTTTAAAGGAATTGTATCAAGACTAGAGATGAGCGAACGTACTCGTCCGAGCTTGATATTCGTGCGAATATTAGGGTGTTCGGGATGCTCGTTACTCGTAACGAGCACCACGCGGTGTTCTGGTTACTTTCAGTTTCCTCTCTGAGACGTTAGCGCGCTTTTCTGGCCAATTGAAAGACAGGGAAGGCATTACAACTTCCCCCTGTGACGTTCAAGCCCTATACCACCCCCCTGCAGTGAGTGGCTGGGAAGATCAGATGTCACCCGAGTATAAAAGTCGGCCCCTCCCGCGGCTCGCCACACATGCCTTGTGAGTTAGCTGAGGGAAAGTACTATCCTGCTGGTGCTGCTGTAGGGAGAGCGTTAGGAGTCAGTGTAGGCTTCAAGAACCCCAAAGGTCCTTCTTAGGGCCACATCTACCTGTGTGCAGGCTGCTGCTAGCAGTGTTTTTTTTTTTTTTTTTTCTCAAAATCGGCAGTGCAGAGCATTGCACCCGGCATTAGGGACAGAAGTGGTGCATAGGCAGGGAGAGTGTTAGGAGTGAGTGTAGCCTTCAAGAACCTCAACGGTCCTTTCTAGGGCCAAATTTAAGCGTGTGCAGTACTGTGCTGGCTGCTGTTAGCAGTGTTGCATTTTTTTTTTCTTCTAAAAATCGTCTGTGCAGAGCATTGCACCCTACATTGATACTACAGGGACAGAATTGTGTAGGCAGGGCCACAACACAGTTATTGTTCATTGAATATACGCAGTGGGTCCTTCCCTTTGCAAAAAAGGAAAAGAAATTATATTTGGCCTGCCTGTGTCAGTCCTAAGGTCTCCGTGTACGTGTGTGCTGCGTGGACAACGTACAAAAATCAGACGCAACCAGCTACGGTTTACTGCAGGCTTGCGCCATTGTCTTTCCTGACTGGCAAATACCTGCTCTGCTAGAGTTAATAACTCTGCTACACTAAAGTTGTGTGTCACTTTTTCAGGGCCACACTACAGTTCTAAAAGTTATTGTTCATTGAATATACGCAGTGGGTCCTTCCCTTTGCAAAAAAGGAAAAGAAATTATATTTGGCCTGCCTGTGTCAGTCCTAAGGTCTCCGTGTACGTGTGTGCTGCGTGGACAACGTACAAAAATCAGACGCAACCAGCTACGGTTTACTGCAGGCTTGCGCCATTGTCTTTCCTGACTGGCAAATACCTGCTCTGCTAGAGTTAATAACTCTGCTACACTAAAGTTGTGTGACACTTTTTCAGGGCCACACCACAGTTATTAAACGTATTGTTCATTGAATATACGCAGTGGGGCCTTCCCTTTGCAAAAAAGCGAAAAAATTATATTTGGCCTGCAGGCTTGCGCCAATTTATTTCCTGCCTGGGAAATCAAATCACTGGTAATACAGCATGCTGAGGGGTAGGGGTAGGCCTAGAGGACGTGGACGCGGCCGAGGACGCGGAGGGCCAAGTGAGGGTGTGGGCACAGGCCGAGCCAGTGCGGTGGCCAGGGGTAGAGGCAGGGCCAGACCGAATAATCCACCAACTGTTTCCCAAAGCGCCCCCTCGCGCCATGCCACCCTGCACAGGTTAAGGTGCTCTACGGTGTGGCAGTTTTTCACAGAGACGCCTGACGACCGACAAACAGTGGTGTGCAACCTTTGTCGCGCCAAGATCAGCTAGGGAGGCACCACCAACAGCATGCGCAGGCATATGATGGCCAAGCACCCCACAAGGTGGGACGATGCCCGTTCACCGCCTCCGGTTTGCACCACTGCCTCTCCCCCTGTGCCCCAACCTGCCACTGAGATCCAACCCCCCTCTGAGGACACAGGCACTACCGTCTCCTGGCCTGCACCCACACCCTCACCTCCGCTGTCCTCGGCCCCATCCAGCAATGTCTCTCAGCGCAGCGTCCAGACGTCGCTAGTGCCACAGTTTGAGCGCAAGCGCAAGTACGACGCCACGCACCCGCACGCTCAAGCGTTAAACGTGCACATTGCAAAATTGATCAGCCTAGAGATGCTGCCGTATAGGCTTGTGGAAACGGAGGCTTTCAAAAGCATGATGGCGGCGGCGGCCCCGCGCTACTCAGTTCCCAGTCGCCACTACTTTTCCCGATGTGCCGTCCCAGCCCTGCACGACCACGTCTCCCGCAACATTGTACGCGCCCTCACCAACGCGGTTACTCCCAAGGTCCACTTAACAACGGACACGTGGACAAGCACAGGCGGGCAGGGCCACTATATCTCCCTGACGGCACATTGGGTGAATTTAGTGGAGGCTGGGACAGAGTCAGAGCCTGGGACCGCTCACGTCCTACCCACCCCCAGAATTGCGGGCCACAGCTCGGTGGTGGTATCTGCGGCGGTGTATGCTTCCTCCACTAAAGCACCTTCCTCCTCCTCCTCCTCCAACGCAACCTCTGTCTCGCAATCAAGATGTGTCAGCAGCACGTCGCCAGCAGTCGGTGTCACGCGGCGTGGCAGCACAGCGGTGGGCAAGCGTCAGCAGGCCGTGCTGAAACTACTCAGCTTAGGAGAGAAGAGGCACACGGCCCACGAACTGCTGCAGGGTCTGACAGAGCAGACCGACCACTGGCTTGCGCCGCTGAGCCTCCAACCGGGCATGGTCGTGTGTGACAACGGCCGTAAGCTGGTGGCGGCTCTGCAGCTCGGCAGCCTCACGCACGTGCCATGCCTGGCCCATGTGTTTAATTTGGTGGTTCAGCGCTTTCTGAAAAGCTACCCCCACTTGTCATACCTGCTCGGAAAGGTGCGCCAGCTCTGCGCACATTTCCGCAAATCCCACACGCACGCTGCCACCCTGCGGACACTGCAACATAGGTTTAATCTGCCAGTGCACCGACTGCTGTGCGACGTGCCCACACAGTGGAACTCTACGCTCCACATGTTGGCCAGACTCTATGAGCAGCGTAGAGCTATAGTGGAATACCAACTCCAACTTGCGCGGCGCAGTGGGAGTCAGCCTCCTCAATTATTTACAGAAGAGTGGCCCTGGTTGGCAGCCATCTGCCAGGTCCTTGGAAAATTTGAGGAGTCTACCCAGGTGGTGAGCGGCGATGCTGCAATCATTAGCGTCACCATTCCTCTGCTATGCATCTTGAGAAGTTCCCTGCAAAGCATAAAGGCAGACGCTTTGCGCTCGGAAACAGAGCCGGGGGAAGACAGTATGTCGCTGGATAGTCAGAGCACCCGCCTGTCTATATCTCAGCGCGTTGAGGAGGAGGAGGAGGAGCATGAGGAGGATGAGGAGGAGGGGGAAGAGACAGCTTGGCCCACTGGTGAGGGTACACATGCTGCTGGGCTGTCATCCTTTCAGCATGTATGGCCTGAGGAGAGGGAGGAGGAGGAGGAGGAGGATCCTGAAAGTGATCTTCCTAGTGAAGACAGCCATGTGTTGCGTACAGGTACCCTGGCACACATGGCTGACTTCATGTTAGGATGCCTTTCTCGTGACCCTCGCGTTACACGCATTCTGGCCACTACGGATTACTGGGTGTACACACTGCTCGATCCACGGTATAAGGAGAGCCTTTGCACTCTCATTCCCGAAGAGGAAAGGGGTTCGAGAATGATGCTATACCACAGGGCGCTGGTGGACAAACTGATGGTAACCTTCCCATCCGACAGCGCTAGTGGCAGTAGGCGCAGTTCCGAGGGCCAGGTAGCAGGGGAGGCGCAGAGATCAGGCAGCATGTACAGCGCAGGCAGGGGAACATTCTCCAAGGCCTTTGCCAGCTTTATGGCTCCCCAGCAAGACTGTGTCACCGCTCCCCAGTCAAGGCTGAGTCGGCGGGAGCACTGTAAAAGGATGGTGAGGGAGTACGTAGCCGATCGTACGACCGTCCTCCGTGACGCCTCTGCCCCCTACAACTACTGGGTGTCGAAGCTGGACACGTGGCCTGAACTCGCGCTGTATGCCCTGGAGGTGCTTGCTTGTCCTGCGGCTAGCGTCTTGTCAGAGAGTGTGTTTAGTGTGGCTGGGGGAATCATCACGGATAAGCGTACCCACCTGTCAACCGACAGTGCCGACAGGCTTACACTCATCAAGATGAACAAAGCCTGGATTTCCCCAGACTTCTCTTCTCCACCAGTGGACAGCAGCGATACGTAAGCAATACGTAGGCTGCACCCGCAGATGGAAGCTACGTTCTCTCTCACCATCCAAAACGGGGACATTTCTGCTTCATCAATCTGTGTCTAATATTCCTCCTCCTCCTCCTCCTGCTCCTCCTCCTGAAACCTCACGTAATCACGCTGAACGGGCAATTTTTCTTAGGGCCACAAGGCTCACTCATCTAATTTTTCTAAACAATTTTTATGTTTCAATGCTCTTAAAAGCGTTGAAACTTTAACTTGAACCAATTTTTCGTTAAACTGGGCTGCCTCCAGGCCTAGTTACCACTTAAGCCACATTAACCAAAGCGATTAATGGGTTTCACCTGCCCTCTTGGTTGGCCATGGCCAATTTTTTGGATGTACATTAGTACTGTTGATACAGCAATTTTTGTGGGCCCTCGCCTACAGTGTAATCAAATGAATTTTTAGCCCACCTGCATTACAGCTGACGTTACATCCGCTGTGTTGGGCAATGCAATGGGATATTTTTGTGTATCGCCGGTGGGTTCCAGGGAGCCACCCATGCTGTAGGTGCACACGGAGTTTAACCTACATCTGTCCACTTGTAAAGAACCCCAGTCTGACTGGGGCATGCAGTGTGGGCCGAAGCCCACCTGCATTAAGCACGACATTACTACCTCAGCTGTGTTGGGCAATGCAATGGGATATTTCTATGTACCGCCGGTGGCTTCCTGGCACCCACCCCTGCTGTGGGTCCACAGGGAATTATAAATGCATCTGTTTCCACTTGTAAAGAACCCTAGTCAGACTGGGGCATGCAGTGTGGGCCGAAGCCCACCTGCATTAAGCACGACATTACTACCTCAGCTGTGTTGGGCAATGCAATGGGATATTTCTATGTACCGCCGGTGGCTTCCTGGCACCCACCCATGCTGTGGGTCCACAGGGAATTATAAATGCATCTGTTTCCACTTGTAAAGAACCCCAGTCAGACTGGGGCATGCAGTGTGGGCCGAAGCCCACCTGCATTAAGCACGACATTACTACCTCAGCTGTGTTGGGCACTGCAATGGGATATTTTTATGTACCGCCGGTGGGTTCCAGGAAGCCACCCATGCTGTCGGTCGACAGGGACTTCACAATAGGGAGTTGTACCTGCCCTTGTCTATGAATTAAAAAGCCCGGTCTGACTGGGGCATGCAGAGACACCTTGACAGAATGAATAGTGTGTGACACATAGGTTCCCCATTGCTATGCCCACGTGTGCAGCTCCTGATGGCGGTGGCACAGGATTCTATTTCTCATTGCTTCTGTACAGCATTGTGGGCTATCGCCCCGCCCCTTTTAAAGAGGGTCGCTGCCTAGCCGTGCCAACCTCTGCAGTGTGTGCCTGCGGTTCCTCCTCATGGCAGACGCACTTCTAAATAGACATGAGGGTGGTGAGGCATTAGGGCAGCTGAAGGCTGCGCAGGGACACTTTGGTGTGCGCTGTGGGGGGGAGGGGGGGCGGTTGGGCAGCATGTAACACAGGAGAAGTGGCAGTGGAGTGTCATGCAGGCAGTGATTGTGCTTTGTTGGAGGTAGTGTGGTGCCTAGCTAAGGTATGCCATGCTAATGAGGGCTTTTCAGAAGTAAAAGTTTTTGGGAGGGGGGGGGCCCCACTCTTGCCGCTATTGTGGCTTAATAGTGGGACCTGTGAACTTGAGCTGCAGCCCAACATGTAGCCCCTCGCCTGCCCTATCCGTTGCTATGTCGTTCCCATCACTTTCTTGAATTGCCCAGATTTTCACACAAGGAAACCTTAGCGAGCATCGGCGAAATACAAAAATGCTCGGGTCGCCCATTGACTTCAATGGGGTTCGTTACTCGAAACGAACCCTCGAGCATCGCGAAAAGTTTGTCCCGAATAACGAGCACCCGGGCATTTTGGTGCTCGCTCATCTCTAATCAAGACCTAAAGTTATCCCGCGTCTCCTGGATAGGGAATAACCTTATAACTGCAGTGGTGGTCCAACCGCTTGGACTCCCACCCAGCCCGAAAATAGAGTTTCTGAAAATCCCTACATGAATGGAGAGGAGATTGCGCATGTGCAGCACCATTCTATTCATTCAATGACAATGCTGAAATTGTATAAACGCCGAGCAATCTCCAGTGCTGTCATTTAAATGAATTGGTAGTAGACATGCAAGATCTCTGCTGTGGTGGGACCATAAGGACCCCAGTTCTTGAGATCAGTGGAGGTCCCAGTGGTTGGATCCCCACAGTCAAAGTTTTCACCTGCACCAGTTTTGATGAATTTTCCTCCCAGCATCACATGTCGTCATTACAGCTCGTATGAACTGATCATAATGGTAGCTGATATACGGAATCCTAAGGATTAATACACAGGGGGATCTGGAAGGAAAAATTCCATTAGAAATAGCTGCACGCTCATTTACATGGTGCACACCACAATCGTAACCCTATTATGATGACAATTAGGGCATCCTACATACTACACCAGCTTCTCCAGGTCATTTCCCTCAGCTTCTTTCAGCACCTTCTTTGTTTATGAAATTTGTTCTTTTCTGGCCTCAATCTGTAGAAATAGAAGAGAAGACAAAGGGGTTGTCCAGTTGTAAACCACTGATGACCTGTCCTTAAGATAGACAATCAATAGTAGATTAGTGGGGTCTGCTGCCCGGACCCCCACCAATCTGCTGTTTGCTGGGACGATATGCTTGTACACTAGCTAATCTCTACAAGAAGCAGACAGCTCTGTTTCCACAGCAGTGGCCCGGCCTCATATTGCAGGCTAAGTTCCCATTGAAATGAATAGCCTTAAATACCAAACCTCCCCACTGCAGTGGGAACAGAGCTGTCTGCTTCCTGCAGAAGTCATATGAGAGCAGGTGAGCATCGGCCGCTGAATAGCTGATCAGTTGGAGCCCCATCAATCTACTACTGGTGGCCTAGCTCAAGGATAGGACAGCAATAGTTTACACATGGACAACCCCTTTAAGTAAATTGCACTACGTTATTGGTATAAATGATTGGAAACCAGAGGCTGAAACCCGTGCAAACGCAACATTTCCTACAGTTGAGGCTTTGCTACAGTTAAATTCAGTCTATACAATCCTCTGCAATCCAAGTCTGGACCCCAAGATGATACATTGTAGCAAACTGTCAGCACAGAAGATAGATTGATACTGACATTTAGGACACAGAGGATTGAGTAGACTGGATACACAGCTGTGGAAAGTATTACGTTTGTACATGCTTTTAGTCTTTGGATGTAAAGAAGAAAGATGAAACAATACCTCTGCAGCGCCACCTATTGGATGGCAGCATTCTTTTAAATGAATGCTTGACCCGTAATATATAGTTATATAAAGGGTTAAGCATTGATTTGAAGGAATGCTGCCATCCAATAGGTGACGCTGCAGAGGTATTGTTCCATCTTCCTTATGTAGATATTGCCCAGAGGAGCATGGATGGCCTTATGCATCTCCTCACTCACCTTTTTGGTGCTCTCTACCTAAGGAGTGATGTTACCCCTTCCGAACTGGATGTAAAGAAGAATTTCCCCTTTACTGACAGCAAAACGATGATCTGACACAATGAGTTAGTAAACAAATTGTAGAACTTTCGTTACACAATGGTGGATCAGCCATCTGCAGCCGGCGGCTCTCCCGCTGTTCTGTAACCGCAGTGTGATGGGAGTTACATATCACAGACCACTTTATGTAGTAGTACAAGTATATTGTTAGGGTTTTATATAAATTAAGCTTCAATGATATAAAACCCTAACAATGTACTTGTACTACTACATAAAGTGGACTGTGATATGTAACTCCCATCACACTGCGGTTAAAGAACAGCAGGAGAGCCGCCGGCTGCAGATGGCTGATCCACCATGTTATTGGTGACTGCGAGTGACATTATATTTCCTGCCCACCTCTGATCTCTTTCCTTTGGGTTTCTTCGCATTTTTGATGTTTTGTAGCATGCGACATTGCGAGTCAAGAACCTTGCGGGCTTCGCGAAATGCCCGCAACTTGTGATGTTTTGCAGCCCATGTTTTCCTAAGGAGCCTTCCTCTCTGTTGCATCGTATGAAAATGTGCGGTGTGATGAACCTTTTACAGTAGGAAATCCTATTGGAAGAGCCCTAAACTAAGCCCTAGCTGCAGAAAACAAAAACACTTACATCACCTAAGAAGCGCTGTCAGCTCCACTGCATCTTCTCCCCGATCCCCGACACTTGTCTTCAGGCAAGTCTTCTGGCTGGGGATTGGAAATTCCCCGCCTCCAGGAAACGCTGGCTCTGATTGGCTGAGCACCACACAGCAAATTATCTTCCTATGTATAATATGACCAAACGGACTGGGACAGAAGACCTCTTGGGAGCGGTGGGTTTGCGTGGAAGATGACCACTTTGCTGTCTCTGTACGTTGGTCTGCAGGGATTCTGTAGACTTGTTGCATCAATGATGATCTCTGATGAAAACAAGTGTAAGATTGACTCCAACAACCATCAGAATAAAGGATTCAAGGAGGCAGTCATCACAAAAAAGCAGAGATTCGGGACAATGTGCCATCACGCTGCTGTCAGGAGCTGCACACCAACTGTGGACAATATAAGGACCATTATCTGCTTTGCAACCAGTGATTACGACTGCGGAGAAGACAAATACATTGAAGGAGCAGAGCTGAATTCACTGAACACACCAACGTGTTGTGCGATTAAGGCTAGGGCCACGTGGCGGCACGGGTGGCAAGTTGCTGCGAGCCGCAGATCGACAAAAGTTCCAGTCTTGGTGTCTATTGTTTTGCGAGCTGCCGGTGGCAAGAATTTGTGAGATGTGCTGCAACCGCATTGGCACTAATGAGAGACTGAAGTGGAAGGGTTACACAAAGATCTTTGGTCATGTGACCCATGCTGCCATGTAACCATAGCCTTAATATTGATAACTCGCTTGGCTCTACTACATCTCTACACAATAATCATGTTTTGAAACCTTGGAGACCATGACGACTTATTCCCTAAGAGGAAAATCCCTTAGTAGGCAGCCATATGTGTTTTCACGACCCCCAATACTATATCTGTATGCAGCCCACCGTGTGTGTATAAAGCCTAGGGCTCCAGTGGCCATCTATATCGTTAACTGCTGAGCATGCAGCAAGACGTGACAGCTCTCACCTCCCAAGTAAAGAACTTTTACACGGCTTGTCCCACAATTGGGGAGTGTAAGAAGTACAACCATCAGCCAACAAACAAGTCAACGCTCATTTGTCCGCTGATCCTTGACTTTCAACAAGCATAAAATTGCTGACTGGTCATCTGTATGTCTCCCTGTGTGAGTGGGTTTGGTACACAAAATGGCCCTGGAATAAAACTATAAAGTGGGCCCATATTGTAGCTGGGGCCAAATTAGCAGCAAGTGGGATGAACACAAGTAGGCAGGCGTCAGCAAACCGCCAGCTGCAGCACTGCTGACTGTAGGAGGGGAGAAATCTATGCGGCGTGGATAGCTCACTGCAGCAGATCTTCTACGAAGCACAGAACATGTTAGAGCTGCAGGAATATATTAAGGTGCCGCCTATTTCTACCCTTTAGGCCTCCACCACATCAATGATCATCATCGGCTGGCTTCTCTTAACCCCTTATTGTTTTCATGTCCTGGGTGTTTGGGCTTCATTCTGCAGGGCCGTGAAAACACACTGGCCCTGTAGAGCAAAGCCCCGGGGTTGGGATTGTGACAGCTCCCGCCTCTAAGCTACCGGAGATACTGAATAAAACCACTACAAGGATTAATATAACTAATAACAATATATGACAGCCAAAAAATACCTACAGACTGTGACCACATAATACCCCTAAAGTGTTACTGAAAAAAAGTATACAAGGACCAATGTTACACCCATACTGTGGCCATAGAGAGGTAGATACCAGTTCACAGCACCAGTATAATGGATCTCGACAGGCTGTGTAAGTGATTATAGTATATTAGCTCCATTAATCACTGGTGATGTCCCCTTTAATTGGGGTGTTTCACTTTTCCTTTTCTTCTCCATCCCGCTCAGACCACAATCATGATTTCTCCTTCACACATATTTGTCTCTGCAGAATTTGACAGACAACTTTAACTCTAATTTTACCTTTCCATATCTCTACACAATGCCACCATTCATGTTGCTCCAGACAGTAATAATGCCATATCTGCCACTTAGTAATTTAAGCTCCTTTTTGTGCTCATTGTAATCCCCACATAGTAGTGCCAATATTAATGCTCCCCACACAGAATTTGTTCCCCCTGTTATGCCACCACTCAGTAATAATGCCCCTCCTGGTGTCCGTTTAGTAATAATGACTCTCCCGGACCCCTTTCAAAGGGTTTGTCTGCCCATTTTTTCACTGATGGCCTATGCTCTGTATAGATCAGTAGCAGTTGATGGACGGGGTCTGCCGCTAGGGAACCCCGTCCATCAGCCCTCTGCTCAGTATAGCAGGCCGGATGCTGTAATAAGAGCACAGGGAGGTAGTACTGGCAGAAGAGAAGCAGGAAGTGAAGCCTCAGTGTGGCTCTCACATTGATTTCAATAAATAAAGCCAGCGTTCGCACTTTCTTCACCATCATCTTATGACAACATTTGGCCCGCTGCACTGGACAACAGGCGGGATGAATAGCTGATGGACAGCAGTAGACCCTATCTATCTACTATGGATGACTTGTCCAGAGCAAACTTCAACAGTAAAAAAATGGGCAAATAATCCCTATAAGTAATAATGCCCCTGGCCCGTATTTATTAATAATACTCCTCCTGGTGTTGTTATAGTAATAATGTCGTTTGTGTCCCTTTTGTGGTAATAAGAATGCCTATTAGCCCCCTTGCAGTGCTGCCCGTTATATACATTAAAAAAAACAACACAATTACTTACCTGCGTCCCCCTCCTCCGGCCTCTGCTGTCTGCATCTGTCTGCAAATCTCACAGTTTGGCCGCACCGAAAAACTGCAAGATTTCTGTGGGAGAGCCGCAGCTCCAATGCCTGCGGCATTTTGCCCTGGCTGCTGGCATTCCGCTGCGGCTTTTTCTCCCCATAGAGAGGAGTGAGGCTGCAGTGGGGGAAAAAAAAAAAAGAATTGAGATGCTGCGGCTGTCAATTTTGCCCCGCATCTCCAGTTCGGCCCGGTTTTGCCGCAACGGATTGGCTGCCCCATGTGGACGAGATTTTTGCACAATCTCGTACAGATGGCTGGCTAATCCTGGGATTAGGTGCCGCAGGCGGACTTGTCGCACAGAATTTCCGCATGGAATTTCTATGGCAAATCCGTCTCTTGTGAACCCAGTCTTACAGCACAATTACCTCCAGGGATCACAGGTGATGTCATATCTGATTAGTGTTGTTCACTTTTGGTTTTCATCTGTAGTCGGCCCAGAACAATTTGACAATTTCTTCCAGCCATCATTTGTTTCTGCAGAATTTGCAACAGACCTCTTTAGCTCCACGCTTCCCCAGCACATGCACAACATATGCGCAAACCCCAAATTCTGCTGCCCCCTTTTAACAGTGCCAACCAGCGGCTAACCCTAATAAATAATCTCACACACTGTTCACCAGCCTCTCCTACCACAGACCACTGCATGTACCACGCTTTCTCACAGACTGCTGAAACCCCTTAGGGTTCTGTCCCCTCCACATCACACAGCACTCTCATGGTACCCCACTTATCACATAATGCAGAAAGGAACAGAACAAAAAAGGGTCTCGGCGCTCCAGCAGGAAAGACCCGATGTAATCCTCCGAATCAGCAGTAATGGTCCTTATTCCATAATAACACAGCACAACGTGTTTCGTTGCAAGAACCGCGACTTTCTCAAGTACAATGAACTTACACTTCTTTCATCTATTTAAACAACATTTAGAAACTCATATATCCATAAATATTGTTTGTGGCAAATAATAAGGATCTTGAAGGAATCTATGTGACATCTATCCTCCATGTGTTTGAGGGCGATTTAGGATGGACTATTGAAACTTCTGGCTCATCCTTACCCAAGGAAGCCTATTCTCTGAAAGGCTCTGTATATGATACATGGAGGCATACATTGGATTGGATATTTCTTAGGCCTCATGTCCACGGGGAAAATCAGATCCGCTGCAGATTCTACATGTAGAATCTGCAGCGGGTCCCTCCTGCCCCGCGGACATGAGCGCTGAAAATAGAAATTTAAAAGCATTTACCTATCCGTAGCGGGCGGGGAATGTCAGCTGTTCCTCACGGCCGGATCTTCATTTTCGGCCGGCGGATGAATTCCTGACGCCGCCGGCACGTCGCCGGCACGTCGTCGACGTGCCGCGCGCATGCGCTGGGCACATCCGCCGAGCCGAAGCAAGGGAGATGCGGCCGTGAGGAAGAGCAGAGCTTCGCGGCCCGCTGCGGGTGAGTAAATGCTTTTAATTCCTATTTTAGGTCTCCCGCGGATCCGGACGGCTTCCATAGGCTTCAATAGAAGCCCGCGGGAGCCGTCCCCGCGGGAGACCCGCATGAAAATGGAGCATGGTCCAGATTTTTTCATGCTCCATTTTTTTTAAAATGCCTTTTATTGACGATCCGCGGGTATTTATCTACCCGCGGGTGGTCAATGCATCCCTATGGGGTGCGGATCCGCGCGCGGGAGATCCGCTGCGGATTTTAAATCACATTTTGCCCGTGGACATGAGCCCTTAAGGTTTATAGAGAGAATCATTTGACCCCTAGAGGCTTGAGAGTGCCTATAGGGTCAGATTTCCCAGGGATGAAGAATTCTCTGGTGAATGGAGTCTAATGTTGGGCACTTTTTCATCATTAATGTTAGATAAGTCGATTGCAAAAAGAATAGACTTGTCTATTTCTGGTTTTAAATCAGTCCTACATTTTGGGATGCACAGCAGTAGAGAAGAAATACTGTATGCTATTAACCATATGTATAGAACTGAAAAGAATATATGTATGTGTAAGATGAAAAAACTAATCCGTGATTTGAGAGATTTCAATACCAAATCTGGACTCTCTAAGGATTTTACAAAGAAAAAAGTACAAAGTAGCCGACCTCAGAGGTCACATAGATCTAGAGATATGATTATTGAAGATCCTAATGAAAGGAGAACTTCTGCATTCTTTCCCCTGCATTTGGTTAGGGTAAACTCGGGTATATACTAATTATAATCACTCCAATAGGAATCCATACTGGAAAAGGAAAGACAAAAGGTATGATCATGTAGGAAGGACTGAGAATAATAGAGAGAATGAAAGAGAAGTAGATTATGGTAAAGATAAAAATCTAAATTTTTCCATAGAGAACAAGGTAGTAGATTTAGATTAAGACAAATAGATAAATTACCCAAAGGTAACAATAGGACAAATAGAGATAATATGACACAAACGGGGTGGAGTAACTTTAGAATATCAGAAGAACCTATAGCTAAACGTAACTTATCACAAACTGTGGACAATTCTTTATGCAATCCAGAGGTTAATTTCCATTCTATGGTTACCATTGACACCATTGTGTGTAGTACTATTATTAATGAGAGCCCTATCCCTATGCCTGAAACTATAAGAAGTCCTTTAAGAACCCCCCAAAGACAAAATAGTGATTATATATATTCTACTCTGGAACTTATATCTTACCCGATAGAAAGAGCTCTTCTAAAGGGCGGCCGATATGGGAGTCTCTAAATTTTGTATAAATAGATGAAAGAAGTGTAAGTTCATTGTACTTGAGAAAGTCGCGGTTCTTGTGACGAAACGCTTTGTACTGTGTTATTATGGAATAAAGACCATTACTGCTGATTCGGAGGATTACATCGGGTCTTTCCTGCTGGAGCGCCGAGCTCCTTTTTTGTTCTGTCCCTTTCTGCATTATCCCACAGGTTGACCTTCTCGAGGAGGAGGGACGACTGGCCAGGCGGCTCTCCTGTTTTTTCAGGATATAAGGAAAGGATTTGTGGATCTTTTTGTGCATTTTTCATATGCTATAAAGGACGTGGAGGGGTCAGTGGGGGACCTAGTGTATGGTCATCACACTGACACCGGGTAAGTCCTGTTCCCTTTTCTATACATTTGGTGTGGAGATTGTTGGAGCGCTGTCCCTCATATATGGTTTCCTTCCACTTATCACATAGGATGCCCCTTCATGGCCTTCCCCCTCGTGACAAAGAACGCCACTTATGGTTTTCCTCCCTCTCATAACACATGATGGCCCTTATGGTTCTGCACTCCCCTATTTGTCTCACAGAATGCCCCTCACGGTTCGTTCTCACATAGCAGAAATAATGCAAATTTTAAACAGGGAAAAATCTGCGCAATTTCTGTGTTAAAAACCACATCACAAGTGGCGTGGCCAAACCACCATACTGCGTAGACGCACAGAGAGCGAGCTCCGCAGGAAACGGCACAAACCAGAGAATTTAGCACGCTTCCCTACACAATTACAGTTAACTTGTCCCTTACAAGCTCTCTCAGCAGAACCATCACCAGCCGGAAGCAGGCACTGCCGGCCGGAGGGAGCAAGAGGAGAGCCGGTGCAGTAACAGCTGCGGGAACCAGGCGGTGGAGTCTGATCCTGCTAACAACATGGAGACTTCTGTCTAACTGCCAGCGCAGACCGCAAACAGCGCCCCATGCTAAACAAAGAGCATCAGATACACTCCGGGGCTGAATACCTCCACACATCGCAGTCGAGCGTTCTCACCTAGGGAGAAAGAAAATACAACCATAATGAGTAAAAATCCTATCAAGGACAAGAGAACAGAAGTCGGAGGCACCAATATCAGGATCGAGGGTCCACCTGAGTCTCATGCTCCAGACGGGTGCTCATGCTCCTTTCCTTAAATGATACACAAGCAATATTACTGGAGACAAAGACCCATTAAACTACCAAGGATCGACTATCCAGCTGTATCAAGACTTAGTCCCTTTTACATTAGCTAAAAGAAGGCAAATGAGACCGCTTCTGAAAGCCCTCAGGGCCAAAAATCTACAACATGCATGGATGTTCCCATTTGGGCTAACATTTCACAAAGATGGCAAAAGCATCATCATACACACCCCGTCCGATCTGGAAAGGGCTTGGCCTATCCCGGGCCTAACACCGATCCACATTGCCTCCTGGATGTCGCTGAGAGAAAAGGAAGCCTGCCCAAAAACAGTAATGGAGACGCCTTGGAAGGAGATATCTTGCTCCAAATCTCCCAAAAAATAGGAGATCAGCCTGTCTTGTATTCGTCACCACATGCCACTTGAAGCTCCTCAACCTTCCACCCATACTGGCGACGGGGCATCATTACCATCTTTACTGCAGGACCTGATCTTTAACAAGACTTCCCAAGGATAGCAACGTTGCTGTCAACTTTTATTGTCATGGGGGAATAAAGAACATTTTCTACTTTGCTAAACTTGGATGCTGCCGCCTCTTCTTGCTCTTTGGAATACGTCTTGGGAATAAGTTCAGATCCCTAGCGGCTCTTGCAATCAGTAAGTCCTACCACTGATGTGGACAAAAGTGACGCTGTTGGTACTCTGTTACTATTGATTATATATAACAGTCCTCATCATAATATTTCTTGTTTACGTTTTATATTTGAATGACCACTGCTATGTCATACTGGAGTTTATCTTATGTACTTTGCTGTCTGCTTTGATCTCAACTAATTGAAGGGATGTTGCCTGGATCTGGCCTCCCCCTTATACGCATTATAGGTCAATGGATCAATCTGCTAGTACTATTCTAGTAGTTATGTTCATAGTTTGTTTATGGTTGGCAGACACACGACCCTTGCGCGTATGATTGCCATAGATGGTTTAAGCGTGCGGAGGTGGGGCTGAATACCACCCCCCCTGCACTCCCCAGCCCTTCCTGGTATGCCCTGCCCCTGTGGCCGAGATGCACCTAGTCTCTCTTCCCTCAATATCAATCGTTAAACTTCTAAGTACACTTGACCTGCTTAATACAATAGATTAGAATAAATACAGCATTACTAACAATAAAATACAATAAAAGTGTCTTAAGTTAGGGTAGTGGCTGGTTGCATCAAGCTGGTGCGCACCACCATGGTTCCAACTTTAACCCATCGTTCTGACTGTGTTACTGTGAGTAAACGTTGCAGTCCGTCAGACTTTTAAAATTGTCTCGAGTTTATAACGGTTTTACCCTTCTTCCCCGTTTAACCCCCAACTAAACCCCTGATTTCCTGAAGAGAGGTAAGCAGGCTGGGCTGTCCCGGCCCGACATACTCATCCGACTCATCCTACGCCGGCGCTAGTCTTCACCTGAAAACTAAAATGATAAATGGACTTACCGTCACAGCCATAAACACTAAAGGTCTAAATACCCCACAAAAACGAAGCCGAGTAATATGCCTCCTAAAGAAGCTAAAAACGTCTATTGTGTTTCTCCAGGAAACCCTCTGGAATGCAACGGCCCTTTGTTAGGTGGTATTTTAGCAACCACCCTACCAGCGCAGCTAAAGGGGGTGGCTGTAGCGCTGCACTCCTCCGTCCCATCTGTATTAGATGGCCATCTGTCTGATAAAGGGGATAAAGGCTTTTCTTAAAAGGCAAAATTTTAACAGAAACTGTCACATTGGTAAACCTAGATGTCCCGAACAAAAATCAGGTGGCCCGGCTTACAGACGCCCTGAAGAAACTTTCACTCTTTGCAGAAGGCAAAATAGTAGCAGGTTCAGACCTTAATCTCACCCTAAACCTCATATTGGACTCTTCCTTGGAGAAGTCTCAGAACTTACAAGAAGCATGTAGAAAACTCCATAAAATGCTGAAGAACCTACAGCTCTCTGATGGTTGGAGACAGAGGCGTAACTTAAAGCTCCTGGGCCCCAATGCAAAATGTGTAGCAGGGCCCCTAATTATAATGTTTTATTAATAGTACTGGGCTACCTATATGGAGAACAGAGGCCTTATGGGCCCCCTAAGGCTCCTGGGCTCGGGTGCAACCGCATCCCCTGCACCCACTATAGTTACGCCCCTGGTTGGAGAACATCAAACCCATTAGATAGGGACTTCTCTTTATATTCCCCCCCGTACACGATACATACCACAGAATAGACTACATTCTTATTTCCTCCTCATTGATTTAGCAAATTAAAAAATCTACAATGGGAAACTTAACGGTCCCTGACCATGTCCGGTTACAGTCCACAAGGCCTGGAGCTGGAGGCTGAACAAGTCTCTTCTAGACAATCAAAAAGCAATTAAAAACATAACCAACCAACTAAAAAACTTTTAAGGAAAACACACAGACTCCAGATAAACACCCATTAGTGTGGGGAACGCACAATGCATGTATCAGGGGCATATTCATAGCTATAGGAGCCGCACAGAAAAAACAAAAAAACAAGCAGAAAGAAGTCATTCTGACTGAAATCTCTCATTTAGAACAGCTGTCGAAACAAAAAAAGGTGAAATTAACTGAATTAAGAGAAAAGCTTAAAGATATTTTAAACAGTAGATTTACAAAATCTCTTCTGTACTACAAACACCAACTTCATGTACGCGGTAACAAAGGAGGTCGGCTTATGTCCTCCTTAATAAAGGAAGCTAGAGGAAAAACACATATCCCAGAAATAAATGACCCGATGGGAAAGACCCACAAGGAAACGACGATGATAGCTCAAATCTTCAAAGCTGAACAACTTGACCTCACCAGACACTTGGAAGAAATGAAAGACAAAAAACTGGAGTGTGTTGGCTTTGCTTGATCTCCCTTTGAGTCACGATGAGGCGGCCTCTCTGGCCTCTCCAATCTCCCTGGAAGATTCAACATCCATACTAAATAGCTTCCCACTACACAAGAGTCCGGGACCGGAGGGACTTCCCTTAGCGCATTACTAAAAATTCCAGGAAACAATCCTTCCATATCTGGCTCTGTCACTTAATGCTTTGCTGCAATGTGCGCAACTACCCAGACAGGGGTCAGAAACGCTATCTTTTCTCCTTAGGGAGAGCACCCAGACAGAGAGTGAGGAGACTCAAAAGGCCATTCATGCTCCTCTGGGTAATATGCAAATAAGGGAGATGGAATAATACCTCCACAGATTCCTACCGTACACTGATGAAGGGCAGACACCCTGAAACAGCTCTATGTACATCGAGTCTGGCTTTGTTTTGAATTCCCAGTCATTGTTACAAGGCTTGTATAAAGAGTCTAACTTTGGCTTGAAGGAATGCTGGCTACCCAGACAAACACAGGAAGCCTTCATCACCCTCATACACAAAGAAGGGAAAGATTCGCTCCTATGTGGAAGTTATAGACCCATTTCCCTCTTAAATTTAGGCATCAAAATATGAGCGAAACTCCTCTCAAGGCGGATTAACATCTTCATACCCAAATGGATTAACGATGAACAATTGGGTTTCCTCACTGGTAGAAAGGAAAAAAGATAACTCTGCACAGCTCCTTCATGTAATAAGATACGCACAAAACAACAAAATCCCACTAATCTTACTGAAATTGATGCTGAAAAAGCGTTCAATAGAGTAGATTGGAACTTCATGCGGTCAGTCCTGGAAAAATTCAGATTCCCACCATCTCTAATTAAAGCCATTTTTACATTATACTCCAACCCCTACGCTAAAATGAACGACTCCTTTTCACCTCCCTTCTCCATCACTAAAGGAACACGTCAACGATGCCCTCTTTCCCCGACCCGATTCATCCTCTCATTAGAAATTCTTCTCCAACTACTACGGCGGAGTAGGGGTATTGAGGGAATTAGTCTAAATCACCTTTCGCTTAACTCTGAGGCCTTTGTGGATGACACTTTATTCTAACTAACTCAGAACAAGGCCTTCTGAATCTCAATAGCATTCTACAAACCTATGGCTCTGTGTCACATTTCAAAGTAAATATCTCAAAGTCAACTGCGCTCAACATAACTCTACCCCCAGATACTGCAAAAACAAACGTCAAACATCAACTTAATACACCTGGGGTGAAACTTGCATTGACTACTTGGGGATCAAGATTGCTAAAAATCTAGCACACCTTTATGACAAAAATTTTCCACCCCTCCTCAAAGAAATAGCCTCACTTTTACAAATTTATAATCTACCGGTGCTCTTCTGGTTTGAGAAGATCCTTCTACAAACCTACATGGTCCCCAAAATTCTTCATAAATTACAAATGCTCCCAATATATCTCCCAGAATCCCAAGTCAAGCTTTTCTAGGTTCACATGGAAGCATAAAAGACCGTGTATAGCTCACCGTCTCCTGACAGAGTGGGGGAATAAACTTACCCGATGTGTCCCAATATTATAAGTCAATCCAGCCAATCAGATTGATGGAATTAACTATTTCTTCGCAAAATTGAATCGTAAGTCATTTAGCTCAAGCCTCTTATGGAACATCCCTGCTCAGGGACCTATGGCTCCCATCACAAAAAAAAAATTCAGAAAGTCATCCTTTGATCTCCTTTGGGAGGAGCATGCGAGGTCTGGGATGCCCTTCGAGGGGAGTTTGCCCCACATCCGTCACCTGCTGCCCCTCTGATCTTAATACTGGACTACTTAGGATTAAAACTGGACGATCATTCAAAACAACTGAGGCATAGCAGAGTATTAGAAGAATTTGAAAAAAAAAATTATGCAAGTCCCCTAAAGGGACAAAAAAAATTGTAAAAAAAAAAAAACAATAATAAAAACACCACAACCCCACCTTTCTCCCTTTACTTTGTAAAAAATAAAGAATTAAAAATAAAATTACACATATGGTATTCTTGCATTCGAATGACCCAAACTGGGTGGGTGCTGTGTCCCCCAATGAACAAGACGAAAAAGAGATTTCACGCTAAGTTATTACAAAAATCTCGTTTTCTCGTCTGTATCATTGGGGGACACGGCAAAGACCTTGGGACCTTTTAGTACCCAAGGTGGGGGGGGGGGGGGGGATATAAGAAGGCGCAGGTGTAAAGCAGCGTATCAGCGCTTAAACTGCTACTAGCGTTAATGGATGCCTAGGCATCCAGCATGCTCAGAGAAGGAGCATGAAGGGGCCTGAGTAAGGGTCCCATCCATTCTCCGGGAGGAAAAAAAGACTCCTGTTAAGGAGCTTCCGACGAGGCACCCGCCGCCTGAGTAATATGAGCCGTAACACGGCCTGCGAGTGTAACTTTCCTGGCACTGTAACCCTGTACTGCCACGAAGCAGAGCCATTGCAAGTAGTCCACCTTGGAAAAGCAGGAATCCACTTGGAGTTGCCAGGATTACCAGCAGTGAGCCAGCGCGACTGAAGAATGCTACCTGAAAGAGTTACTCTTGCGTAGTCAGACCGAGCCCCCTTGCCACCGGAGCATTCCTTGGGACGCAGCACTACAGAGAAAGGTGCCCACCGAATACTTCACTGAAGTGGATCCCAATACCATCGGCAGTGAGAGAATATACAGGTTGATAACGACAGTCTCCTGATGACAACCTTCGGTACAAATAGACATCCAAAACAGAGCTGTGGAGCCATCAGCTCCAAAACTTCAGGCAGTTGGGTGCCTTCCAACAGTCGACCTAGTTGTCGATATACCCCAGGTTGTCAATATCACCTTCACAGTCCTGCCACGAGGAAGCAAGCGGGTCGATTCCAGATGCCAATAAAGAAGTCACTCGTTGCAATTTACAACGGCTTTCCGTGTTGACCAAGGCTGGAAGGCTTGCGGCGTGAAGGTCCCGGTTCAATTATCTTGAAGAAGTCGTATACGCAGCGGACTACCCCCAGAATGTGGGAGGATCCAGGACTGATCTCTGGCCCCAGGACGCATAGCTGAAGCGCAGCATGACCCTGATGCTGGGTAACCCAACAACCCCCGTTCGTGATGGCGACTGATAGCTGAAAAGCCAAAAGAGACCTGCCTGAAGAGATCCTTCAGCTCCGTGATCCTGAGACAACATCCACAGCATCCACTTTCAGCATGAAACCATAGACTTTCGAAAACGTCTATCCTTTGGAATGGTTTCATTGCAACCGCCTGACTCCACTAGGCACCAAAGGATTAGCTGCCTAGCAGCAAGGCTACAAGGGTACACTGGTATGGGACTCTCGCTGGTCCCTTTTAGGAAACAGCAGCAGTAGAGAGGGACGAACCCTAAGAATTTACAGACAGTACCGACATAGACTGTTTCACAGTCTCCTGCAAGCAATACTGCAGGGAGAACAATGCAGGAGGATCGCAGCGTGCTTCTGGATCTGTCCGCCTGAACTCCACTGACCGTGGTAACTTAACTATACGATTCGTCTCACAAGGGAATAGGATGAACTAGTTTTGCTGAGGATCAGCTCCCTAAACCTGATCCGCAATTAGAGACTGCTCTGGTTCCAAGTACTCCTTACGGCCACCATCTCTCCGTCGGCAATATAGGAAAAAACCTGATCTGTTCTGCACCCATCAGGGTCAGCAAGAGACTCTGTCTCAACCGGTATCTTGCCTGTAGTCCAGACGACAAGCTACCCACGTCCGTACGGACACGGCTGATAGAACTAGCAGTCCAGGTTCCTAGAAACACAAGATGTCTTGTAGTTCCGAGACTGCCCGAGAGGGAACGGACTCACAGTGGGTCGGCATGGAAAAGAGCTGACTGGAGGGGCGCCCGATAGACATACCTATAACCCCCATCTCCCTTTCGGAGTTGGGACCCAGAAACACCACTAGATGCCAACAAGTCTGGACTGTGTGGAAAAACAAGATGCTCTCTGGCTGCACGTCACTCTCGTCTGTGGGGGGAGCAATATAGTAATAATAATAATCTTTATTTGTATTGCGCCAACATATTCCGCAGCACTTACATAGACAGGGGGAATACAAAGAGACAAAAGTACAAAAGTTACAGAACCATGGTTGCATAGTAATCAGTTGATGGAGACAGTAGGGGTGAGGGTCCTGCTCCAACGAGCTTACATACTACTAGTAAAGGGGGGATACAGAAGGTAAAGGGCTGGACATGTGCACAGTATGGCGGGGTGGAGAGTGAGGGATGCTATACACAGACAATGGTCAGACATTTAGCCGTGTGACGGCAGAATCGTTATGACTGCAGGAGCGGTTTATGACGCCTAGCAGGGATTGCAGTCAGTAGGTCAGGGAGCATGTTATCAGGTGGCGTACAGAGGAGTTTGTTTAGGGAATGCGGTATGCCTCCCTGGACAGGTACGTTTTTAGAGCATACTTGAAGTTTTTCGAGTCCTGGATTGCCCGGGTAGCCTTTGATAGTGCGTTCCAGAGGACTGGTGCTGCTTTGGAGAAGTCTTGGAGGCGGGAGTGAGAAGTTCGAATTAGAGGGATGCACAGTCTAGTTTCGTTAGCAGAGCGGAAAGCCCAGGCTGGTTGATGGATTAAGATGAGGGAGGCAATATAGGGGGAAGCTGTGCTGTGGAGGGCTTTGTGGATGAAGGTAGTAAGGTTAAATTGAAATCTGTATTTAACGGGCAGCCAGTGCAGTGACCGGCACAGGGCAGAGGCATCTCAGTAGCGGCTGGACAAGAATATGAGCCTGGCTGCTGCATTCAGGATGGATTGGAGGGGCTAGAGTCTGGTGCAAGGGAGGCCGATCAGCAACGAGTTGCAATAATCAAGCCGAGAGTGGATGAGGGCAACAATAAGCGCTTTTAGCGTGTCCACAGTGAGAAAAGAGCGGATTCTTGTGATGTTCCTGAGGTGCAGTTGACATGTTCGGGCGAGAGATTGGATTTAGGGGGTAAATGAGAGATCGGCGTCGAATATGACCCCAAGGCTGCGGGCATGCTGTCTGGGAGTTATGGTGGCGCCACACACTGAGATAGAGATGTCAGGATGAGGTCGGTTAGTGGAGGGTGGAAACACCAGTAAGTCAGTTTTAGAGAGGTTTAGTTTTAGGAAGAGAGAGGATATGGTGTTAGAGACAGCAGACAGACAGTTGGTGATGTTTTGGAGGAAAGGTGCAGAGATAGCTGGGTGTCGTCAGCATACAGGTGGTATTGGAGGCCAAATCTCCTGATGGTTTGTCCAATAGGGGCTGTGTAGATAGAGAAAAGGAGGGGGCCGAGGACCCAGCCTTGTCCTTTAGGCCGATGGAGCGAAGCATACTGAGTAGGAGTTTGTAGTCGACAGTGTCAAATGCTGCGGAGAGGTTGAGGAGGATCAGTAGGGAGTAATCGTCCCCGATTTGGCTGTCAGTAGGTATACTGCTTCAGCCTGCGGCTCTCCTGTAATCGGAGGTCGCCCTAAAGTTGCCTGCAGGGAGCTGCAGGTGGTCATCTCAGGGGGGCTAGCCGTTAGGTAAATGCCCGTTGCACGAGCTTACCCGCTGCAGAGCAGAGATGAGGAGCGATGAGTCCAGAGACTCCCTGTGGAAGAGATCGCATACTGTCGTCCGTAAGACGAGATCTTCTCTGTTGGATGTACCTAGCACATTGTACATGAGACGAGCGACCGACAGCCATCACAGTGAGGACAGTAATAGGAGCAATCATCGCTTAGTGAATGGTGGCCGAGTGGGAGGGGACCACTCCGACCCATCTGCCTCCATCTACAGTATACAGGCGGTTGTTCATAGATGAAAGACTGCCTGTTCACATGGCCAATGCAGCGGCAGACCAACAATGATTTCTTGGCCTGCATGAAAGATACGATCAGTGATTTATGGCTGATTGGTCTTTCACTGCACAATTATACTGCAAACTGCTTGATCTAATGAGCAGTTAGCAGGATTATGATGCCATGTAAAAGGGCCTTTAGTTGACTGAAGATAACAGACATTAAGGCTGGTTTCACACAGGCGACAAAATCATGCGGGATATGTGTGGTACAAGACGCAGAAATATGAACTCCATTCATTTGAATGGGGGAATACACATGAGCGATGTTTTCCTGCATAGCACCGCGATGAGATGCTATGAGAGAAACACATCGCAGCATGTTCTATCTTCCTGCTATATCTCCCTCTGCTTGCAATGGGGGTGATGGCAGCAGCGCCGGCCCCATTGAGATCAATAGGACAACTCTGAAGTGGCAGGGAATCCCTTCATCCTTGTGGGGAAATCCCTTTAAGCACGTTGGGGGTGAAGGGATTACCCGCGAGGATGAAGGAATCCCCTGCTGCTACTGTGACAGAGGATTACAGAGTTCTCTCTCCCATTGCTTTATAATGGGGCAGGCGCTGCTGCCGCACCTAGGATGCAGTTTCGGAGCAGCCACGCTGCGGACTTACTTCAGATGTGTAAAATTTAGCTATTAGTAATTTTGCTATATATGTACACTGTGTCCTTTGTCAGTTACCCCTTAGGAAGCCCTCCCAATGTGAGCTGGTGATATACGAGGGGTTTCTCTACCTCTATCCCCCTTCTTTGACTACTTCTATTGCAGACATTGCTTCTCCGTAGATTCTATAGACTTTTTGCTGATATGTCCTCTGGCATTGTGCACTGCTGCTAGTTTTGTGGTTCTCTCTCCCCCTCTTGATGATATATGATGTTATACATAAAATATATAGTATGTTAGGCTGAATGAAGACCATGTCCCTCTAGTTCAGTCTGTTTCATCCCCCCCCTCCCTTTTGGTCAAAAAAGGCAAAAAAAAAAAACAGCCATTTAGCTCACTTAGAGGAAAAAATGTCCTTCCTGACTCCATGAATTATCGTGTCCGTAAGTGGACATATATAGAGATATACTGGAGGGGTTTGTGGCTTCTTCTGCATCTGGTTACTGATGATATACTGATACAATTGCAGCTATCATACATCCAGATTGCGGATGTGGACACCCAGAATGTGTGTGCGCCAACTACAAGAAGATCTATTGAGGCACCTTGTAAAGAGACATTATCATTAATCACCATATCTATACAAGAGTCCCGGCCTGGATTTCAGGTATCCCCATGTCATATGGGGGAAATGGCGACATAACAGGAAATCTGCCAAACAAGGACACCACCGCAAAGCGGATTATTACAGGTGTTCATCTCTATGAGAAGCTTAATATGGTGGACGGATTGAAGTTTTTGTACAATGAAATGATGTTGTAGAAAATAATAGTAAATGGCAGAAAGAAAGACAACCTGTATGTATGTGAATGTCGCCCCCAAATATCACCCCCCACCAAGTCCTAGACGGCTTCAGCACACGGATATGACGAGCTCCCATTTTACTAATAAAGATTGTCATTAGTTTGAGGAAAACAGTGATAATATTCCTGTAAATGTCCTTCCTCCCATCTCAGGACCGGCGGACATACGCTTTCAAACTTATCATGGTTGGCTGTGATTGGTCAGTTACTGATCACATGACTGCTGCCATGGTTACAGTCAGGGCAATTGTGTTGTCACGGCAGTTGGCAGTTGAGAGTGTTGGAGACTGGCGATGGAGAAGGAGGCGATGTCTGCTGGACCAGGGCAGAGCGATTTTATGGAGCAAATTCGGAGGGAGAAAGGAGAGAAAAGACCAAGACGTGTCTTGGACTCAGAGATGGCTTCAACCAAAGGCCAAAGGAGGAAGAAGAGGAAGACAACATCAAGGGCCATGAAGTCCATCGTTCCACCGACTGATTCGGTGAAGAAAGGCCTCAGAGGGAAGCAGAAACCCAAGAAGAGGCATCTGGATTCTTCAGAGGAAGAAAAGGATCCACCTGTAAAGATACAGAAAGAAGACCCGGGAGGCTCAGGTACCGCTGGAGGTCTGGGAAGCGTTCACATGTGGCAGATATTGGTGCAGATGCGCTACAAAATATGTGTCCAAATCCATGTAAACGGTACAGATTGTGAGGCGGATTTTGACATGAGGTTTGACACAGATTTTGGTGTGGTTTTCGGCACCAAATCTGCTGGTTGTGAACGCACCCTCAGGGTCCCACACACTGTACCCGCCATGTCTGAGGATTTATATGTTGTCTGCCAGGGAGAAAGAGGGGAAAGTGATACAAATGTTACATTGTATTATACTGTATTTATGTACATTGTATTATACTGTATTTATGTACATTGTATTATACTGTATTTATGTACATTGTATTATACTGTATTTATGTACACTGTATTATACTGTATTTATGTACATTGTATTATACTGTATTTATGTACACTGTATTATACTGTATTTATGTACACTGTATTATGGAAAATACCAGATATTACTGTGATTTATTAATCTGCTTCTGAAATGTACAGTTTTTGGTCAGTTGTCTTCTTCCAGTTCATGTTTAGATGACGTGTTTTTATGGTGTGTTCACACGTTGCGGATTAGCTGCGGATTTTCTTGCAGATCTGCCGCAGAATTCACCCATGCGATTTGAAGGCAATTAAAAGGATGAAATCTGCTGCAGATCCACACAGAAATCTGTGACAAAATCTTCACCAAATCAGCGACTTGTGAACGCAGCCTTACTGTGGGTATAAGGAAATGTGTATATCCATCCGTTGCTCCCCAACAGAGGTGATCACAGCGCCATCGCCGCCCGCCCACTGTGCTACTGGATACAACATGACAGCCACAGAGATTAGTGGAGTTTACATACAAGCGATGACCCCGCTGTAAGTGCGGCAGAGGTCTGTGAATACCTCCACTAAGGAGCAATAGCAGAATACAGGCGGCCATTCGCCAAAACAACTACATGAACTCAAAAGACTGTAAAAATGAGAAAATGCGTCATTACTATAAATACAACATTTGTAAGGCTTTTCTTATTTTAGTATTCTCCTACAGATAGGAGTATTACTACTACTGTTACTTTTAAAGGGGTTGTTTAGTTGCAAAATATTGATGGGCCTATCTGCAGAAAAGGCTACGAATTACAGATTAATGGGCTCCACCACCTAGGATCTCCACCAATCAGCTGTTTTTTTGAGCCGATGTGCACATGCATTTAGCAAATTTCTGCAAAAAGCAGACAGCTACGTTCCCACTGCAGTGGCTGGACTTAGTATTACAGGCAAAGCTGCTATTTAATTTAATGGCAACTTAGCCACTGAAGTGGTAACGGAGCTGTCTGCTACCTCCAGAATTCAGCTCCGTGTATGAGTGAACTGACACAGAAGACAGCTGACCGGTAGAGATTTTGGGCAGCGGATCCCTGCTGATCTGCTATCCTGCAAATGGGTCTATCAATAGTTTGCAACTGGACAATTCCTTTAAGCACTGCGTCCAGGATTCATATCTACCGCCATGTGTTCATATAGATTGTGAGCCCCCACGGGGACAAAGTCCAATGTAAATGATAACTGTGTACAGCGCTGTGGAGTATGTATGTGCTATACAAATGAGTGAAATAAATACAACCATTTACTCCGGTGTGTTTTATCTAAAGTGCCCTTAATTTATGGACGTTAGTAATGTATGTTAAACAACAGCCTCCTCTGTCTGCTGGTCTGCCACTAAGGAAATCTATGTCTATAAGCTACATGATTGGTAATATATGGCATCAAACACAGGAGAGACTACAAGAACTACATTAACCCCTTGGCTTCTACCCATCACCCATTGCTTCGTTCTCCACCATACCGTCCCTTTTACCATTAATCTGTTTTTTGCTGTTAGTCAGGCAAACCCTCATTAAGACGATAGCTATCACTCCCAACTTCCCCATACATGTACACACTCGGCAGAGAGTGGAGGAGTTTCCATTGGGGAGAAGAAGAACTTTGGGCCCTTTTATGTGGAACGATTATTGTTCAGATTGTCGCTGGATCGTGGTAACCTGAAGATAATCGTTCGCTGTAAATGCTGCCGGCGACTGAACGACAAGCGATAATTCATTCGTTTATTGTTCGGTATTTGTAGGTATAAAAACTAACTGCAATCGGCCCGTGGAAACAGGCAGCTGCTCATCTATGAATGACTGTCTGTTTACTGTCAGTGGAGGGGGATGGAAGCGATCGCCGGCCTGCTCCGCCTTCAGTCACTAAGCCATCATCACTCCTGTGTAAAAGCAAAGGAACAATTATTGCTGGGACGAGTATAAGAACGCTTCATCACCTGAAAATTATCCCATGTAGAAGTACCATAGGCTGCTGCCAAACACCACTGGCAAGGCTTATCTCCAATGGGAACATACAACAACGGAAACAAGATTACTGTATAAATACAGTACCAGAACCAAGCTCATTGTATAGATGTCATAACAGAACTAATCTTACTCCATAAATACAAGACCAGAAGCAAGCTTATTATATAGACATTACCAGCACCAAACCTACTATATAGACACAGTACCAGAACCGAGCTTACAACATAGATACAATAACAGAAGTAAGCTTACTAAATAAATACCATACAAGAACCAAGATTATTACCTAGACCAGGGTTTCCCAAAGTGTGCTCCGCAGAGCCCCAAGAGCTTCTTAGCAGCTCCGATGGAGGGTCTAGGTCCCCGCTATACTCACCCCTGGAGCAGTGTCTGGGTAGACTGTACAGAGTAAATCAGCATGCAGGACCTGAAGTCGGCGTAGCAACACGTATCAATGAGCCGTCTTTGGTCATGTGATCCGTGTTGCTATGCCGACCACAGGTCCTGCATGCTGATTTCCTTAGTACAGGCTGTCGAGACACCGCTACAGGGGTAATTAGAGCTGGGATCAATGGCGGATTACAATAGGGGCGACCCGAGACTCCAAGGGAAGGGGGCCCATGGCTGTCCCAATCACTCCTATTGTAATCTACACTGCTAAACATATCCCTGCATCTAAAGAGCATAGCGGAAATGAGGAACCCTATTACTACTAGGGCCCCAATAGGGGACCCTATCACAATTCGGATGGCAATTGGGGACTCTATTACTACTGTGGTGACAATGTGGGGTGCTATCACTACTGGGGCCGCAATGGGGGAGCCTATTACTACTGGGATGGCAATGGGGAAACCTATCACTACGGGGGCCAAAACATAGGTCATTATTACTACTGGGGCCAATATAAGGGACAGTATTACTATTGGAGCCAATATAGGGGACACTATTACTACTGGGGCCAAAAAAGGGGATGATATTACTACTGGGATGGCAATGGGGCAACGTATCACTACGGGGGCCAAAATATAGATCACTATTACTACTGGGGCCAATATAAGAGACGCTATTACTATTGGAGCCAATATAGGGGACACTATTACTACTGGGGCCAAAAAAGGGGATGATATTACTACTGGGGTGGCAATGGGAGTCATTATTACTACTGGGGCCAATATAGGAGATGTTATTACTACTGGGGCTGCAACAGGTGGGCACTATTACTACTGAGACTGCATTGTGGGAGCCTATCACTATGGGGGCCGCAGTGGGGGTCACTATTACTACTGGGGCCAATATAGGAGACACTATTAGTACTAGGGCCAATATAGGGGACACTATTACTACTGGGTCCGCATTGAGGGTGCCTATTACTACTGGGGCCACAATGGGGGTCACTATTACCACTGTGGCCAATATAAGGGATGCTATTACTACTGGGGCCAGTATAGGGATTGCTATTATTACTGGGTCCACTAATATAGGGGATCACTATTACAATTGGTTCCGCAATGGGGCAGCCTATTAGTACTGGGGCCGCAATAGGGGACATTATTACTACTGGGTCTGCATTAGGGGATACTATTACTACTGTGGCCAATATGGGGAAGCTATTACTACTGGGTCAATATAGGGCATGCTGCTACCAGTACTACTGGGACCACCAATATAAGGAGTCACTATTACTACACGGGGTGGATTTGCTGCAGAATTTACAGTAGCAGCAAAGTGGATGACATTTTAAAAATCTCATCCACACACTGTGGAAAAAATGAGCACAAAACCCGTGTGGATATTGACATGCGGTGGGGGAGTTAATTCTGCAGCATATTAATTTTAAATATAATGTATATCAATAGCCCTTCCAGCACTCCAGCGTTCCTCCCTAGTTGTTTTTTTAAACCGCCTTTTATAATGTACTTTTTCTAATGATGGAGGTAAAAATCATATGTTGTAATAAGCCCCGCCCCCAACCCCTCCCCAGACCACACCTTGGGGCTCCACGAGAAATTTTTCATTCAAAAAGGGCTCCATGGCTAAAAAAGTTTGGGAACCACTGACCTAGACATTGCCAGCACCAAACTTACTATATAGCCACAGTCCCAGAACCAGGCTTACATTTGCCTCCTTCAGAAAAAATATTATCCACCACCATAAGCAGGCTTTTATAGTAACTAAAGTCACATGACCAGCGTGCAAGGAACAGATGAAATGCCTAGTTTTAAACCCATTAATATGACGGCCCAGCAGATGTACGCACACCAGAGAACAGCTGACGCACTTTGGACATCCTGAAGCTACGATTAAGGGATAATGCCCACGCCCGAATTTCTGCCGTGTTTTATGCGGTGGAAATCCGCGGTATTACCCCAGATCTATTAGGTTCTATTGAACCTAATAGCTCAATGTTCACGATGCGGAATTCCACTGCGGAATTTCGCAGTGTGAAAGAAAACGTGGCATGCTCTATTTGCCGTCACGCTAGCGCAGCGGAAGTATTGCGTGAATCTGCGACCCTAACCCCCATCACGTCATCCAGCCGATCATCGCTGATCTTTATTGCTACATAAATGATGAGCGATGAAGCTCATGACCCCATACAGTATCCCCAGTAGTAATAGAGCCGCCCCATATACTTACCTTCTCCTGGTCTTAAGAAAGCCACTGCTCCTCTTCTCAGTGCCCGCAGCAGCACCTCCTCCCCTCTCCTCTTCTCCTGTGGAACTAAGGAGAAGAGGTCAGGGGAGATGGGGACATAAGATCCTGGAAGCACACACTACAGTCAGTGGAATCCAGCAGCGGCACAGCAAAGTAATTACCAGCTGGGAAGCTGCGGCAACCCGGCTGGTAATCACTGTAATGGTGACCAGACGGCCCGAAAAATTGAAAAAGGCTGTCCCGCTGGGGTCCCGGGAAAAAGTGGGATACAGGGTCCCAGAGTGGGATTGTACTGCCTATATCGCGTTGTCTGGACAGCTTACCTAAACTGTGAAAATGCTGTGTTATTCACGGACTGAAGCTGAATACGCTGTGTGAATGACCCCTGACATGTGTAACTGTAATCTGTTTATAAACGGGAAGGAAAGTCTCTAAGAAGTTCTAGAACAATAAGCAGCTGTGACGTTATTGGCTGCCGGTCTGTAGGACGTTTACCCCGGGATATGCTTTACAGCGGAGAACCTTTGGAGGTTAAAATGTGTTTTAGGGTTCAGTCACACATCATGGAAATGGTGCAGAGTTTCTGTAGTGGGAAATCTGCACCAAAATTTGCATTAAAAACCACATCAAATTCTGCAGTTTTTTATGCAGATCTGATGCAGATTTCACCTTTTCAATCGAAGGGGTGAAGTCGGCTTTAGATCCGCACTGATGATACGCGGTTTAATGTGGATTTTGGTGATGGGGTTTTCATGGAAGTGCAATCCAGACAAAGTGCCGCTCCCTTCAGGTGCCTACAAGCATGTGTCCCGGCAGCGGTCACACCTCATATATCCCTCTATGGCAGAACATAATGTGCACAACACCGCTGTGTGTTATATTCCTGCATCATCTACTATGTACATAGAATTATTATGCACTGGCTGCTCGTTAAATACAGAATACAATTTAAACTCGCTACCCTCATCCACAAAGCCCTCCACAGCGCAGCGCCCCCCTATATTGCCTCTCTCATCTCAATCCATCACCCAGCTCGGGCTCTCCCCTCTGCTAACGACCAGACTGAGCGCCCCCTTAAAGGGGTTGTCCCGCGAAACAAAGTGGGTCTATACACTTCTGTATGGCCATATTAATGCACTTTGTAATGTACATTGTGCATTAATTATGAGCCATACAGAAGTTATCAGAAATTTTTCACTTACCTGTTCCGTTGCTAGCGTCCTCGTTTCCATGGAGCCGTCTAATTTTCAGCGTCTAATCGCTAGATTAGACGCGCTTGCGCAGTCCGGGTCTTCTTCTTTTCTCAATGGGGCCGGAGACCGGCTCCTGGTAGCTCCGCCCCGTCACGTGCCGATTCCAGCCAATCAGGAGGCTGGAATCGGCAATGGACCGCACAGAAGCCCTGCGGTCCACCGAGGGAGAAGATCCCGGCGGCCATCTTCAGCAGGTAAGTAAGAAGTCACCGGAGCGCGGGGATTCAGGTAAGCGCTGTGCGGTGTTCTTGTTTAACCCCTGCATCGGGGTTGTCTCGCGCCGAATGGGGGGGCTGTTGAAAAAAAAAAAAAACGTTTCGGCGCGGGACAACCCCTTTAATTTGAACTTCTCATTCCCGCTGTCCTCTGGAACGCACTACCAAAGGCTACCCGGGCAATCCAGGACTCGCAGAATTTCAGGCGTGCTCTAAAAACGCACCTCTTCAGGGAGGCATACCGCATACCCTAAACAAACCCCTCTGTACTCCGCCTGATAACATGCTCCCTGACCTACTGACTGCAATCCCTGCTAGCCATCATAAACCGTTCCTGCAGTCATAGCGATTCTGCCGTTACACGGCCAAATGTCTGACCATTGTCTGTGTATAGAATCCCTCACTCTCCACCTCGCCATACCGTGTACATCTCCGCCATACGGTGCACATCTCCTGCCCTTTACCTTCTGTATCACCCCATTATCTGTAGTATGTAAGCTCGTTGGAGCAGGACCCTCACCCCTATTGTTTCCATCAACTGATTACTATGTAACCGTGGTTCTGTAATTTTTGTACTTTTGTCTTTCTGTATTCCCCTTGTCTATGTAAGCGCTGCGGAATATGTTGGCGCTATACAAATAAAGATTATTATTATTATGTCTTGCTCTCATAGACAATATTTTATGTACTCAATATCGTGTATCTGAATATTATTCTGTTTTGTCTTCTTCTTCTCCTTTCCTTTTATGCAATTATAACTCTCCCACTTGTGGACCTATTCATGGAATTGTTAGTGCGCCCCCAGCTAAACTGAGGAAGGGGTCATTTACCCCAAAACGCGTTCTGTATGCTGGGCGGTCACCAATAAAAGAGAAGTTTGGACTAATTCTCTCTAGTCTAATATCAGTGTCTTGGCAGTTTGTGTCGCTACCAGTTTTTGTCTTTCCTTTCATGGTCCACCATTAACATCCAGACACTTCTGATTCGGTGAAGTTCTGCATGAACGACATTGGTTACAGTTTCCGCAGGGATTGATCTGCATGACGTCACAATTTCTCCCCAGAGTGCAGCCAGTGTAGCGGGTTTTCTATGATATATCACATACTTTAGGGTTTCCCACAGATTAACATAGAGGGGTGTTACATCACGGGAATGGGGAAGGAATTCAACAGCACCTCTCCATCCTATCCAGCATCCTGGCAGAGCGCCATGGAGATTGTCTCTCACAGCTCGGTGGTAGTGCGGTGGTGCGCCATCTTGCTGGACATAAAACTGCACAAAAAATTAGGCCCCTCTCTATCTTTGTTGCACCAAAGGTCCCCATAGAATTCCACAGGTGATGTGCAAAGACTCTAGACGATGCGTGAAACACAGTGCAAAACGTAACAAAAAGAACACATTTGGATCTCATTAGGCTAAATAGCTGGTTAATCCATGGAAGAGGGTGTAAGGAACGCATGTAAACTGGCACCACGTGCGCAATAAGTACAGTACTGTGCGCAGACACGCGTGTAAATCAACCTCAACAATCTTCTTCATGCAAAAATATGTTGTACTGGGGTGTTCGTTTTTGTACATACGGTCGTGTGAAGCCGCCCTTAAGGTAACAGTCGTTGCTTCTATATATATTCAAAACTATCTACACCACATATACATTACACATGTGCATTATTCCGGTCAGTGTGAATAATGTGCAGCGCATGGTACATCATCACTTCTACTATTCTGCCCCCTGTTAGGAGGACCCAGTGGTGTTCGGCCAACAAGATCAGGAAGCACCACCTCTAAGACCATCCGAAAGAGACTACGATTCCACCATGTGCTCGGCCGGGGAGCCTACGGGGAAGTCGTGCTGGCAGAAGACACCGTTACGTGCCAGCAGTTTGCTGTAAAGGTCATCAAGAAGAGAGCCCTGCTAGCGGAAGTGGAGCTGGCGGATGTGATGGTGGAGCACCGCGTGTTGCAGCTGACGTCTGGGAGTCCCTTCCTCGTCCATGCAGAATTTGCATTTCAGACCAAGGTATAGTTATTATCACACATCTCCAAACTCCACCGCTATGTGCCCCGTAGATGTGGACATTGTAGTATATCTTCCTATTAACCAACCTCTTACATATCTCTTCTACATTACAGACACACGTTCTGCTTGGATTGGAGTACCTGAGCTGCGGGGACCTGGACCAACTCCTGCAGGTGAAGGGACGGCTTGATGTCAACAGCACCAGATTCTACGCTGCGGAGATGGTGTGCGGCATCCAGCACCTCCACACCATGGGGATCATCCACAGAGATCTGAAGCCCGAGAACATCCTGGTGGCTGAGACGGGCCACGTGAAGATCACCGATTTCGGTCTGGCCTTAGAGAACATGTATGGAGACCGAACGGCCAACGATTATGCTGGAACCGAAGACTATGTTGCTCCTGAGGTGAGAGGAATAGACTCTTCCTACCATTTTTTTTACATAAATGTAATCATGTTCTTGGGTTGTGGATCGTGGAGACAGCAGATGATGTAGAACGTATTTACCAGCTTACTAACTGTTTTCTGTTTATGGCAGATGGACGCCAGAGAGGAATATAACGCCGCCGTCGATTGGTTTTCATTTGGAGTCATCATGAATCAGATGATTACCGGTGAGCGTAAGTATCATCACAAACTCTTCAATGAGTCCACCTCCGGAGCGAAGAACATCATCTTACAGGTGAGCAGGTCACTTTTATTTATTCTTTTTGCTAATGGTGTTGGAATAATTTGTGATGCTTTTATTGTCTTTTCTAGTCAGATTCTTGTAATTATAGTCTGTAATCACAACTACATTTCTTATTTCAGCTCCTTAAGAAAAACCCAGCAAAGCGTCTCGGAGTCAACGGAGACATCCGAAAGCACCGCTTCTTCCAGCAAATCGACTGGATCTCTGTGGAATCCCTGAGGGTGCCCCCACCGCACATCCCTGAGGTAAGTAAATCAACAGAAATTGAACATCTAGAGCCATTCCATCTGGACGCCGTGGAAGCAGCAGAGGCCAAGGACTTCCATCCGTCATCTAAAGAACAGGCCATGTTCAGAGGGTTTTCATTCTCCACCTTGAAGACCCTCTTAGACACCGGCTCTACCACCACCAGAGCGAGCGGCCCTCCTGAGCCCCCGTGAGAACATCAAGAGGAAGGACGCCGAGGGACCCCTTAGGAGTGTGCCAGCAGTACCACCCAGCTGGCGGTAAGTACAGGCGCCACAACATCTGCGCCCTGTAGAATCATAGGCATGTGCATTATACTAAACACCTTAAAAAAATTGCTTTTGTTTTTTTACCAGTAGATGGATTTCCCCCAACCAATGACAGCAGCAGCTGATGGTGCTGCCACGGGTGAGGGGGAAACACATTGGTGTGCGATGGCCGGCTATTAAGGGGTGGAAGGAGGCCGGATTTTTCTTTTTTCTTAGTGACATCGTAGCACATGTCTATGATTATTTCACATTTACTGGTAATTGCATTTCCTCCCGTCCATCACAGTATTGTAATGAGCGATGGGGAAATGAGGTGAGTGATGGCCGGCTATTAAGGGGTGGAGGAGGCCGGATTTTTTTTTTTTAAGTGATCCAATGATCACAAGTTCAAGTCTCCTGAGCGGCCTAAAAAAAAGATTTAAAAATAAGTGAAAAAGTATTTTTTAATAAAAATATATATATATATTTACTAAAAAAAATTATAAAAAGCAGTCAAAAAGTCGTTCATACTCCAAAATAGTAGAAATAGAAACCGTCGGTCAATGACAATAAACAAGCCTCCACACAGCTGCAGCAATAGAAAAATAAAAAAACTCAAAATTATTTTTAAAAAACTATTTCATTTTTTAAATGTCGCCCAACAAAAAGCTATTTAAATTTAGTATCACAATCATACCGACCCACAGAATAAAGTCATCATCTCATTTTTGATGCAATGTGTACATTGTAAAAAACAGACAAAAATAGTGTAATTGCTTTTTTTCCATTTAACTTCACTTAAAAATCTGCAGGAAGTTTTTCAATACATTTTATGGTCCACTAATTGAAAAATAAAAATCGTCCTGTAAAAAACAAGCCATCAGACATCTACACTGATGGAAAAATGGATTTCAACTTAGACCCCAAGCATCAGTTAGATCATAAGTTACCAAAAATATCAATATTGTAATGTGTTTTCCTCTCCCTGCCACAGTGAGAACTTGAAGGGGTTAGCCAATAGGCCCAAAGAGAGGTTAGTGTAGTGTAGGTCCCATCTACAAGAGGTCGCCTTGTCGTGGCAGATGGGCTCACATGTTTTGATCAAAATGTGTGCTAAGAACCTCACGAGTTTATGTGTCAGTAGATATAACAATAATGTCATTTAAATTCAGATATTAATTACTTGCAGTAGTGCTGCAGCTGCTTGTATTGTCGCAGCCACGGCATATATGAACCTGCGCGTTCAATTTGTTGGTAGGAAGTGCAGAGTAAATCTGTTTTTTGATATATTTAAAGCGGTGGCTGCCTCCATATTTCTCATGCACCCTCTCCACCCATGTGTCCCACATCCTCATTAGAGAAAGTAACTGAACCCCACTTTCCTGAATGCATTTGGTCTATGCAGCATTTAATGTCTGTACAGTATATTTTTGGTTCATATTGGGTACTGGGTAAAGATTGGTGTAATTATTAGTCAGAAAAGCTTAAGTGGTTCGGGTTGTTTGCTCTTTTCTAACATGCTTAAGTTGGACAATCCCTTTAATGTCTTCCTATTAAGCCTTGCCACATGCAGGACTTTGAAAGGAAGAAATCCATAGCAATCCTGGGAGACCTTCACAAGGCCCAAAGCTATCCTGGTTACCGAACGGTACCCCATGATCTCATCACAGGGGCCATTCAGGATACAGAAGGAGCCTCCTCCCTATTTAGTAACAATGCCCCTCGTGACCCTCTTACAGTTATAATGCCCATTAGACCCCCTTGCAGTGCTATCTGTTATATGCATTTGGAAAAAAAAAAAGCACATACTGACGTGCGTCTCTTCTCCCATCTCTCGGCCTCTGCTGTCTGCGTCACACAAGACTCATTCCAACTTCTAAAAAAAAAAATATATACTCACCTTGTCCTGGCAGACGGAGTTCAGCGCGGTCGGCCTGCAGTGGGTGTGAGTGAGAGCTGCCCCTGATTGGCTCAGCGCTGAGCCAATCAGAGGCAGCTCTCACTCACACCCACTCACACCCACTGCAGGCCGGCCGCGCTGAACTCCGTCTGCCGGGACAAGGTGAGTATATATATTTTTTTTATTTTTACAAATTTCTGGATGAATTGCAGGGAAGGGTTTATATATTTAAGCCCTTTCCGACAATTCATCCCGCGATCGCCCGCAGCGCATTGCTTTCAATGGAGCCGGCTGTATTGCCGGCTCCGTTGAATTCAATGCGCTGGACAGCTCCGGCCCGTTTCTATTGAAACGCGGCTAGGAGCAGTTTTTTTGGGTGATTTTTCGGCCCCGGTCACGTGATTTGCGGATGTGCATCCGTCATGCGATCCGCAAATCACGGTAAAAAACGCCCGTGTGACTAAGGCCTAACAGAGATATTCGGCATGTGTAAAACAAAAGTATACAAATGCCGATCAACCTGCTTCGGGATCAGAACTTGTTACATCTGGTCAAAAATTTGGCCGAAGTAAAAGGACTCCAACCATCTAGGATTGGCAAAACCAGTTGGTTGGACGGTACTAAGCAACCAATGTACAAAATAATTCCCTAGTGGGGAACTTATTAACACTAGACATGTAATTCTGTATCCACCTGGATATTATAAGGGTAAATGTAGTTGTGGTCGGCACTCTGCTGTGTGCACAGAGAAACCAAGCATAAGGAACATAAGTGTCAGCACTGACGCCTGGTGGGAACTTGATTATTCGAGCATATGGTAATTTCTCAAGGTTTAAAAAAAACAAAAACAAAAAAAAAAACAAGATTTTTGTAAGAACTTATCATAAAATCTCTTTTTTGTCTTTTTCTTTGGGGGATACAGCATGACCTTGGGTATAGCTTCTGCCACTAGGAGGTGACTCTAAGCATAAAAAGTGTTAACTCCTCCCACGAGCTATAACCCCCTCCAAGCATCATGCTAGCTCAGCTTGTATGCAAGCAGTAGGAGCGGCCAGTAGGATATGATAATAGATAATAAATAACAATAATCAATCTAACACCAAGTGCGACCGAACTGAGAACACTCCAACCAAGAGAAGCATATGTTACCGTTCTAATACCAGACTGGGTGGGTGCTGTGTCCCCCAATGAACAAGACGAGAAAGAGATTTTATGAGAAGTTCTTACAAAAATCTTGTTTTCTCATCTGTATCATTGGGGGACACAGCAAAGACTTTGGGATGTTCTAGAGCAGTACCCAAGGGGATGGGAAAATAAAAGAAGCCGCAGGTGTCAAGAAGCATAACCAGCTTCTTCACCGCGACCAGCGTTAACTGAAGCCTAAGCATCCAGCAAGCTCAGAGACTGAGCATAAAGGAGCCGGAGTAGCGGTCCCAACCCCCCACCGGGAGAAAGCTCTCAATGCAGAGTTTCAGACGAGGCACCTGCTGTCCGAGTAACATGTGCCGGAACACGGCTAGAATGTGCCTGACATGGTGATCCTGTACCGCCGCGGAGCGGAGTCAGTGTGAGGCGCCCACGAAGGGCACGACTTGAACTGACAAGAGGGCCAGACGAAAGCCAAGGCGACTCTGACACTGCGTCAGGGCTGCCTGCAGGGAGCTGCAGGAGGGGCAACGGGAGCTACCGACAGGTAATGCTCAACCCAGTCTGGAGCAGACGAGGGAAACTATGTGTCCATCCATAAGGAAGTTACCACAGGTCTCAACAAGGCCGGAGTAATGCCGGCAAATAGTTTGAACGTTCTTGTTCAGAAGACGAGATAATCTCTGCTGGATGTAATCTTGTACTGTAGACAGCGTACTTAGTAAGTGGCGCTCGCCGGCCGCTGTCCGCGTGTCATCCTGAGCTCGGACACTGCGGTACGTCTGCCTGCAGGCAACTGCAGGAGGGACAACAGGGAAGCTACTGACAGGCAAGGCTCACCCTGGTGTGGAGCAGACACGAGGAGCGATGTGTCCCAAGACTCCCTGTGCCAGTACTCTGTCCGTATGGAAGGTACCACAGGTCTCAGCAAGCCTGGAGTTAAGCTGACAACCAGTTCTAGCACTGTTGTCCGTGACACAAGATATTCTCCGTCTGGATGTAAATCTCGTATTGTAGCGAGAGCGTACTTGGACCGTGGCTCTGGCCCTCCCTGTCCATGTGTTATACTGGAATCCAACATCTGCGGTGCGGCTAGCTGCAGGGAACTGCAGGTATGGGAGGAACTACAGGCGACAGCAAGCCCAGAATCACGCTGAGGTTGGATTGGGCAGGGAGGAAACGTGACTATGGCATAGTAGTAGTAGGGGGCCATAGTGTTTGGGGTGGGGGAGGAGAAGCTACCTCAGAGCATTGCCCAACACTGGCGACTTTGGAACACACACAGGCTGCCTCCTGGTCTCCGCCATTGACAGCAAAAAAGACCGCAGGCGGCATTATACAGGAGACACGCGCGACCGAATATCAAGCTGCGCAGCAAAACCTATAGATAAGTCGCATGGTGGCAAAACACATCAGGCACACAGTATGGAATGCCAAACAGTAGCAAAATAACGCACGTTGCGCCACACAGCGGCATACCTCACAGGCTGCTTGGCGCTACGCCTACATGCCGCTTAATAAATAGGGCACATTGCAGCGGCAATATAAACAAAATGGACCGCAGCCATAGAAACATGTCGGCCCACGGCTATAGAACCTGGCGGCTGACTGTCAAATGAAATTTCCGTCTCGTGCAACCCAGGGTGCGAGGTGGCAGTAAAGGCAAGCGATTAAGGCATGCTGGAACGGCGGCGAAAAATTAAAATATGTATATGTAATAATATATGTAATTAGTTATGTGTAGTTTTTATATTCAATGGTTCTGTATGTTACAACTATTCATATTTAACCCCTTAATGACGCGGCCTTTGTTTCCCCCTATTTTCGTTTTATCATCCCTTTTAAAAAATATTAACTCCTTTTTGAATCCATTGACATAGCTGTATGAGGGCTTGTTTTTTACGGGGTGAGGTGCATTTTTTATTGGTACTATTTAATGTACCAAATAATGAACTGAAAAACGTAAAAAAAAATCCTTGGGTGTGTCCTGTTTCTATGGCGCAAAAACTGCAACAAAATGAGACGATACCTTTATTCTATGGCTCAGTACGATTACTATGATACCAAACTTGTATGGGTTTTTTTGCTGTACTACTTGTATTTTTATTCAAAGACATTTCATTTTTTGATATTATTTTCTTCTGAGTGCGATAACTTTTTTATTTTTCCGTCGACATAGTTGTGCGAGGGCTCATTTTTTGCTACTTCCTGTAGTTTACGTTGGTACCACTTGGGAACAGATACGACCTTTTAGTCGCTTTTTATTGCATTTTTTCTTGGAGACAGGGTGTCCAAAAAAGTACATTTCTCGCTTACTTTCTTTTTTTTCTTTTTCTTGGACGACGTTAACCATGCGGGGTAAATAATGCGTTACTTTGATAAATCACACTTTTACGAACACAGCGATACCAAATATGTAGTTTTATTTCATTATTTAGATTCTTTTATTGAAAATATGGCAGAAGGTGTTTTTTTAAAAACTTATATTACTTGTTTTTAAAAAATTAGTAAAACTTTGTTATTTTTGCTTTTTTTATGGTCCCCACAGAGAACCACAACATGTGATGTTTCCATCGCTCCTGCAGTATGATGTAATGTAATAGCATTACATCATACTGCGATTGGGCAGGCAGTCTATCAAGCCCCCCCATGGGGATAGCTTGACAGGCATACTGCCAAGACAGTTACGGGGCCTTTCAGAAGGCCCCGGGCTGCCATGACACCCGCACGGCTCCCTGCGATCATTCGGCGGATTTAAATGCCTTTGTCAGAATTGACAGTGGCATTTAAATGGGTAACAGCCGGGATCGGCCACCTGGCCGATTGCAACTCTTGCCGCCGAGTGTCGGGTGTAATAAGCAGCCTGCATCTGAGATGTATTAAAAGAGATAGCCGTGCGATCTCTCTTCATACATACCCCGACCCCGCAGGACATAACTGTACATCCTATAGCGGGAAAAGGTTAATGTTTCCCAAATCCTCAGCATTTTAACAATGTTAGTTATTGGACCAGGAATGGACCATACCGGTATTAAACATATTGTTTTGACCCCTAGTTCCAGTGGAGACAAGATGCACCAGTACCTATTAAATGTGAACTGCACAATGTGATATCACATAAGTAAATTCTACCACACCGGCGATGTAGACGGCCGCAACTCCGAGCAGCTCCCAGAGAACCCTGCAAAAGATCCTGTCAGCGGGACTCAGAACGGCCGAAAAACGGCCACAAGTAAAGCGACAGCACAGCGGAGACCATCGGAGAAGGAGCGGGCACTAGAGGAGAAGATGCCGCGCGGCAAAGAGCGGGGAAAGATAGAAGAAGCCGGCGGCCGCCAAAAACAAGATGGCGCCGGCGGGAGAGAGCCGCGGACACTCATACCGCGCCTCAGTACAGCCAACACGGAGGCAGCGAGGAAATTAGCACGGTATGCCAGGGAGGAGAGAGATGGAGAAGAAGAGGAAATAAGCCCGGGGCAGCAGAGGGGAGACACAGAGGAGCGGGGGAGCCCACAGATAAGAAAGAAAACGGCGGGAGCAGAAAGAGAGGAGGGAGCCATATATCAAGAAGGCAAAGTAGAGGGGAGAGGGGGCAAAGCAAGCAGAATAACAGACCCTAATTTAGAAGAAAGCAAGCAAGACAGTACTGCACAAACATCTGAAAATAAAAGACAAGACACTGTGCCCAAAATGATAAACTCCAGCAGCAGAGAAATAAACAGTACAAACACAGAAAAATACTGCCTGCAGGATGATGCAAGCAACATAAATGAAACAGACCAAGAAATACAAGATGGCATGCGCATCACAAGCATACCTGAAAACAGGGCACAAAAAGGCATAGATAATGCAAGAACATGCAATAAAAGTACACAAGACAAGACAAATAATATGAGTACTACAGACAACCGCATGCAAAACAGCAAAAACTATGCAAGTACAACCGCCAGCTGCGCACAAGATACCATAAATAACGCAGGTGACCCTGACACAAATAACCAAGAACCAAAAGATGCAAGAGGCGTCAGAGAACCCACGCTAAAAGACATTTTTGGAGAAATCACCAAATGCAATGCATCGCTGAATAATCTCAACATGCAAATGGGTGCGATGCAAACGAATGTAAACCTGCTGCGACACGACGTGCAAAAAATAGCAGAGCGTCTGACAGAAACCGAACAACGTGTAAGCGACGTGGAAGACGCAATACAGCCAATGCAACGAGATATGGAGAAAAACCTGCAAGATATACAATATCTACAGAACAAAGTAGACGACCTAGAAAATAGGTCAAGAAGGAACAACGTGCCTCCCAGAAAAAGCGGAAGGAAGAAACCCAGCAGAATTCATGGAAACATGGCTGACTGAACTATTCGGAAGAAACATCCTCACCGCGATGTTCGCAATTGAAAGAGCCCATCGTGTCCCCACACGGCCCCTCCCCCCAGGGGCTCCCCCAAGACCAATGATTATGAAAATATTACACTACAGAGATCGTGACATCATACTCCAAAAAGCCCGCGAGAAGGGCGAAATCCAATTTAATGGCGCAAAAGTCTCCTTCTTCCCGGATTTTTCTATGGAGATTCAAAAGAAACGCGCAACATTTATAGAAATAAAACGCCGACTGCGAAATCTACAAGTGCCATACGCGATGTTATACCCCGCCAAATTGAGGGTGGCGGCACTGGGCGCAACACACTTCTTCGAAAGCCCAAAGGAAGCCGGCACCTGGATAGATCACAACGAAATGGAAATCCGAAGGGGACAAACACAGCGCAAATCACCGCGAAGAGATAATACTTAAAGAAATGTTTAATTTAAGGGACCCCAAAATTTTTGAGAGGAGCTTCTGGGAAGACAGGACACATCGTTCGGAAGAATGAAGGACTGGTACCCCGATCCGAGTGGAAGACAACGGATCAGTGAGTTATATGTTGGGGATGTTCGTTGTTTGGTCTCTCTCTCGTATGTTGGGGAAATGTTAAATAATATACAGGTAGAAGAGGTAATGATAGGCGGTAGAAACATAGGACAGGGGGGGGTAAGGGGAAAGAATGCTAGCATAAATGTACAGATGATAAGAATACTGGAAATAACAGAAATATGTAAGGTAAAAGAAGATACATGCAAATGCTGGAGGCGGAGACGGAGAATGGGTAAAACTGTATGCATATATGTGGGGAGGGATACGGGCGTAATGTTGATACAGAGATATGGATCCTCCCAGTGCGGCTCACTCACAGACATAATAAAGAACAGCAAACACCAGAAAATAAAAACCCTGAGGAAGGTAAAGAGCAAGAACAATGAGTAGGAAAGTCAGGATTGTTTCGTGGAATGTGCGGGGCATGAGTGACCAGACGAAACGCTCGGCAATATTACAGGTAATTAAGGAGCAGGGTCCGGCTATTATATGCCTGCAGGAAACGCACTTGTCTAAAGAAACCATAGATACACTCAAAGTGGGGGGAATGGGACAAAACTTCCACTCTACGCATACAAGATACTCCAGGGGGGTCAGCATAGTAGTGCACAAAAACATACCGTTTAAATGCCTCGCGCGAAAAATAGACCCAGAGGGCCGATTCATATGCCTACACTGTAGGATATACAATTACACATGTATCCTGGCCTCGGTATACATCCCACCCCCATATAACAACACAGTAATGCGGCAAATAGTAGGATTTACAAATGACATACCAGATGCCCCAATCCTAATAATAGGCGACTTTAACTCGGTAATTAACCCCGCACAGGATAGACTAAGGACAGAAAATATAAATGAGGAAAGGAACCTAACATCACTGGGCCGATTGTTAAACGAAATATCACTAATAGACATATGGCGAACACGACACCCCACAAATAAACAATACTCATGTTATTCGTCCACACATCAATCCCTATCCAGGATAGACCTAGCAATAGGGAACACTAGGCTATACAGTGACATAACCGCAATAGAATACCTGCCGAGGGTTGTTTCTGATCACTCCATGCTACGCTTAGATCTACAACATAGCAACGCCGCCAACTACACCCAGAGACGGTGGAAATTAAACCCGCACTGGCTAAATCTATTAAATAAAGAAAATGGGTAAATAGCCCTAACGGAATATTTTGAACTAAATAAAGGCACTACAAGTGTGACGGTCAGCTGGGAGGCCATGAAAGCATACATGAGGGGGGTCTATATACAGCAGATCACACAGGCAAAAAAGGGACACAGAGAGAGAGGGCAGAAACTACAGGTAAAAATGAAGGAAACGGAAGAAAATCACATAAAAGAGAATACCATAACAACACTTAACATATGGAAAGAAGCCCAGGAGGCACTTAATAAATATACACTAGAAGCAGCAGCCACCAAAAATGGGTTCAGGAAGCAGGCATACTATGAGGAAGGAGAAAGAACAGGGCACATGCTGGCAGTCATAGCCCGAGCACAAACTAGCCCCACATACATTATTGAATTGAAAAACGTACAAGGCGAAATTGTTAGGGACACAGCATCCATAAGAGAGACTGCGCGGGAATATTACTCCTCCTTATACTCCTCAAAGCTGGATAAACCAACAGAACAAATTGAGGAATATCTGGAGGGGATAGCAACACGGAGGCTGACGGAAGAACAGAGAGAATTCTTAGATGCACCAATAGACTTAGAGGAACTACAAGAGGCAGTGAAAGATATGCAAAACAACAAGGCCCCAGGGGAGGACGGCTTCCCCATAGAATTCTATAAACAATACGCAGATATTCTATTGCCACACCTGTTAGAGACAATGGAGGAGGCAGAACAGAAAGGAGAACTACCAAAAACAATGAGAAAGGCCAAAATAACAATTATATTAAAACCAGAAAAGGACCCCCTGTTGATGGACTCATATAGGCCAATATCGCTGCTGAACGCAGACGTTAAAATAATAGCTAAAGTCCTAGCTAATAGACTATCTAGAGTGGCCCCCGCCCTGGTGCACCCGGATCAGAGCGGGTTTATACCAGCAAGATCAACAGCAACAAACATCCGCAGAGTATTCCTAAACTTACAAATACCAGTAGACAACACCGGAGATAGAATCCTATGTTCATTAGACGCAGCTAAGGCGTTTGATAGCGTCGAATGGCAATACTTATGGAAAGTCTTAGAAAAAATGGGATGCGGCACAACATTTGTGAGACGGGTAAAACTCCTATACACTGGAGTGGAGGCGGATGTACTCGTTAACAGGGGGTCCTCAGAGACATTTCCATTATACAGAGGGACAAGACAGGGGTGCCCATTGTCACCTCTCTTGTTCGCACTAGCAATAGAGCCCCTAGCGTGCAAAATAAGAACACACCAGGGAATAACGGGGTTTCAAAGAGAAAACACAGAGGAGAAAATTGCCCTGTACGCAGATGATATGCTGCTGTTCCTGGGGGATAGTGGAGAGTCCCTAGAAACAACTATGCAAACAATAAAAGAATTTGGGACTTTCTCGGGACTATCCATCAACTGGAATAAATCGGAAATACTCCCAATAGATAACCCCGAGATGCAAATCACTAACAGAGAAATAACCCTGAAATGTACACCAACAATTAAATACCTGGGAGTTAAAATCACCAGAAAAGTCAGCGAATACGCAAAAATAAATTTAGAACCACTCATGGAAAAGTGGAAACAAAAGTTACACATATGGCGCAAACTGCCTATGACAATTATAGGAAGAGCGAATTTAATAAAAATGATATGGATGCCGCAACTGCTATATCTAATACACAATGCCCCCCACTGGATAACACAAAATTCTTTTATAAAGTCAGGGGACTATTCAGGGAACTTATATGGGGGGGGAAGACGCCTAGGATTAAACTGGAATTGCTATATAATTCCAAAGAAAAAGGCGGACTGGCCCTACCCAATCCGTTTGCGTATCTCATGGCCTCCCAGCTACAACACCTTAGGGCAGACCTGGGCAAAGCACGGCCCGCGGGCCACATCCGGCCCGCTGAATAGCTCGGACCGGCCCGCAAAGAGTGTCCTGGTGACTCACCAATGAGTCCGGTGTCAGCAACGGGAAGCAGCGAAACTATGCACTCCGAAGCCTTGTCCATTTTGTTCACTTCTGTGCTGTGCTAATAGTTATTCAGGCCTTACTTATTCAAGCACCTCTACCAATGACGTAGGCTTGAATAACTTTATTAAACAGCACATAAGTTAACAAAATGGACAAGGCTTCGGAGTTTGTAGTTTCACTGCTTCCCGATGCTGAGTAAGTGATGCCACTGTAACTTCTGAGTGCCAGGATGCTCGTTGCGGACCTTGGGGAGTGCCAGGACAATCGTTCCACGCTCGTCATTGGTAAGTGTCAGGACTTTTCCCTTTGCATTGTAATTAGAATAATAATACTAATAATATTCACTTTTTAATCTCTCTTCTTGGGGCAGCTCTCTGTGCCCTCTCCTAGGATCATACTACTGTGTATTAAAAAAATCTATTTTCCGAGGTTAGCTGTTAACCCTTAAATATGGCGGCTAACATTAAAAAAAGAAAAATTGATGCAGAATGCCGAGTTTTTAACAAAGAATGGACTTCTAAATATCTATTTACTGAAACCAAAGGTAAAGCTGTGTGTTTAGTTTGTGGAGAGCAGATAGCTGTATTTAAAGATTACAATTTGCATCGCCATTATGAGACTAAACACGGAGAGAAATACAAGAACTTGACGGAGGCAGAGCGGGCACGGGTATCTGAAGATTTGCTAGATATTACAGCGCCATTCATTTTCAATGGCGGCCGTATTCTGGCCGCAAATCGGGCGGCTGGAATACGGCCCCATTAAGGCAATGTGCATGGAGCCTTCGTATGTTGGTCTGGCCCTCTAAAACCATTCCAATTTCTCATGTGGCCCCATGGGAAAATTAATTGCCCACCCCTGCCTTAGGGGGTGGGAGACGGAAGAGGTACAGGAAGCCAGTTTCGGGATCCTTAAAGACTTCTTTGATGGGTCACATTTGTTTGAAACTCTGGAATGTGGAACATTTAAAAGAGATGGCCAGAACGCCCCCACACTATTACTTATACACAAAGTATGGTGGAAGGCCAGAGATATGCTTGGTATAACAGGCTGTACACAACACACCCCCATATGGAACAATCCACATCTACCAGAGATTAACAAGCTACAAGGCTTCCAGGGATGGAAAAACAGGGGAGTCAGAAGGATGGGACAGATACTGGAGGGGGGAGAGCTGAAAACACTTGAACAGCTAAGACAGAACTACGACATTCCTAATAGGGACTTTTACAAATATTTACAGCTTAGGCATGCTATACAAGCAGAGAAGAGCACGGCAGAGATAACAGTGTCAACAAATGCAGTGGTGGACATAATAGGGAAGGCTACCACCACAGCCGGAAAAATATCTATATTATATTCCTATATACAGGATACGGTTAATGCACACAACCCGATACTAACAAAAGCAAAATGGGAAGCAGACATAGGTCCCATTGAGGAGTCGCACTGGGAGGAGATCCTGCAAATGACACCCAAACTATCTTTAAGTGAAGCGCACAGAATATCACAAATATTCCTAATACATAGAGTTTACCGTACTCCGGCCTTTCTGCATAACATAGGTATAAGAACCTCCCCAATATGTGTAAGGTGCAGGGCCCACACGGCGGACCTAATCCACATGCTATGGAGATGCCCGAAACTGCACAGATACTGGGCGGAAGTACGGGATGCAATAAACGCAGCATTCGGCATAGACATGGATTTCACACCATACGTGTGTATCCTAGGATATACGCATGACCTCGTGTTAGATGATAATGAAAAACTGGCGGTATCCAGACTATTATATATAGCTAGAAAGACAATAGCTCAACACTGGCTAGATGTAGAGCCGCCTACGCTAGGGGAATTCAAAAATAAGGTCAATCAAATTTTACCATGGGAAAAAAGTATATATACTAAACGCAAGACCAGCCAAAAATACTATGATATATGGCTGAGATGGATACACGCCCAGAGCCAGACGAGGAATGATGGAACCAATATATGAGAAGTGGGGGGGTGAGCCGTGTGGGTTGGCACCAACGGGTTGGGGATCTGACCGGGGAGAGGAGAAGAGGTAAATAAGACACAGTAAAACAGGCATATGCCATATATAACGTTTATTGAACAAAATAGAGCTGCTCACAAGACTAGTATACTGGAAAAACAAACTAGAAAGAATTGGGAGGACAGGATAAGATAATATGAAGGGGAGAAGGAGAGACCAGACAACGGGCAATGATATACTGCTACCCCTTGTAAGTAGCAAAAACAATCACCGAACCAATAGGATGACAAGAAAAAGAAGACAAAAGAAGATAAGCGGCACGGAGAATGAAGAACAAACAACGAAGAATGAAGAACAAACGACGACACTAGAAACTGTTAATACCACCTAAGATAGACTGAGGAGATACAGACCCCTGTCATTTAAAGGACTAAATGTCGAGAGAGAGACTTTAGGGGCGGGGGGAGGGGGGGGGACAGGGGAAACAGTTATAAGTACAAAAATGCTACAAAGACATGTAAAAGATGAAAAGTTGAATAAAAATATTTTCAATCAAAAAAAAAAAACATATTCTTTTACTTATCAATGCTGTACAAACAACAACAGTACAAGTTTTAACTCTCAGGATGGCTAAATAGCTAAGAGATATACACACCCCGCTGGAACGCACCGTTTGGAGTTCATGACGCTCCAGGGACGCCACTCAATGTTCAGTGGAATGCACGCTGGAACGCAGCATCATTCCATGGCGCCGTGTGACGTGAACTAAGAGCTCCCACTCGGGATAATGTTCCATATGTCTGATATCAATAGTTACATCACAACTACATGCAGCGACAGCACCCAGGCAAGCGAGCTCGGGGAGACACCTCGTTTATATAAGGCTAGCAGTAACGGACGCCAGCGTCACCATGTTATGATGCGTGACATCATCAATGTGGGACGTACCGCGAGAACAGCGCCAGTACACCACTCCCCTATGAAGGAAATAGCAACTAGTATAAAAGTAAGTCCTGTTACCCTCTTTAGTATGCTTGATAAAGGGGCACATACCGCCCTGAACCACGTTGCATCGTCTGTTTTATTACCTGTACCCAGTGATTTGTCTACCTACCTGTATTTATTGCTATTTGGTCAATTAAAATCCCCCTTTCTGGATGACAATTGTTTTGGATAAACTTACCTGGCCTGCAGTCCATTTGGGGAGGTCTCAAGGACATGAGAGCTCCCATCTAAGTAAGTTTTCCATTTATCGGACCGTTTTTACGTTATCCTTATGAGCTCCGGACAACCAAACTAAACTAAATTATAGAGCTTACAGGGCAGGTTCTGAGGAGTCCGGGGGTGTCGTTTTTAAACTCACCCGGCTTGTTTCTGCGCCATCATATGTGGAAGTGGCACAAGTAGACTCATGTCTGCAGACTGTGCAAGGAAATACATATTGCTCTCTATGGAAGTGGACACACAGCTGTAGAGATGAGTCCGCTGGTGCCGACTTCCATGGGGAACAGCAGGGGAACAGGGAGCTAGGTAATTATATCATTCTTGGGCCCCTCGGAACCTACCCTACGAGTAGTAGAACTTAGTTTATGGTGCTTTTAGGTGGTGACAGATTCCCTTTAAAATGTTCCCATACATATTATGTGAAGGTCAATTTTAGCAGGACCAGACTACTATTTCATGTGTACGGGGATGTCCCAACTCTACCCTGACAAGGGTAAGTGCGATCAGGCATGATGGATCTCAACATAGCACTTCCTACGTGTGTGTCAGAAGGAATAGCTGTCACCCAGGCAACCATTTGGTCAACTACTGTCTAAGGTGTGAGACCAGCGATAGCCTTCATCATAAACACATGCAATACGTAATTGAATTGCAGACATGAAAAATATGCAAACTTTCCACAAGAAATAAAAGAACTCACCAAGCCATAGAAATCCGGGGATCCAGATAGTTCAGCTTGGAGGACGAGGCCATCTGTTTCTTGTCTTCTCTGTCAGTCTCCTGTACCTCCAAGTTCAGCAGCTGCTCTTCCATTCTCACGACAACTTTCTTCTTGCTTTCCAGAAGTCTAAGATGAAAGGAAGTCATCAGGTGCCGCATCCATAGAAAGATTTCTCCAAGTGACTGTTAGGGTAAAGCCGTACATTACGGATCTGACACTGATTTTCCGCAGTGGCAAAATCTGCACTAAGTAGTGCCAAGATTTTGTGAAGTCCCATCTACATTGCTTGTACTGTGACACACCGCAGATTTACCGCACACAATTCAGCAGCAGTAAATGCGTATTCTACATCTGACCTTACGCTGAGGGTGGTTTGCCAACAGCTTTTTGGAATAACTCAACTGCAGTTCTTTGAGGCCAACCCAGTAATGGATTCCAGTAGAAAGGAGGAATCTAAGTCCTTCGTTTAAAGGAATTGTATCAAGACCTAAAGTTATCCCGCATCTCCTGGATAGGGAATAACCTTATAACTGCAGTGGTGGTCCAACCGCTTGGACTCCCACCCAGCCCGAAAATAGAGTTTCTGAAAATCCCTACATGAATGGAGAGGAGATTGCGCATGTGCAGTACCATTCTATTCATTCAATGACAATGCTGAAATTGTATAAACGCCGAGCAATCTCCAGTGCTGTCATTTAAATGAATTGGTAGTAGACATGCAAGATCTCTGCTGTGGTGGGACCATAAGGACCCCAGTTCTTGAGATCAGTGGAGGTCCCAGTGGTTGGATCCCCACAGTCAAAGTTTTCACCTGCACCAGTTTTGATGAATTTTCCTCCCAGCATCACATGTCGTCATTACAGCTCGTATGAACTGATCATAATGGTAGCTGATATACGGAATCCTAAGGATTAATACACAGGGGGATCTGGAAGGAAAAATTCCATTAGAAATAGCTGCACGCTCATTTACATGGTGCACACCACAATCGTAACCCTATTATGATGACAATTAGGGCATCCTACATACTACACCAGCTTCTCCAGGTCATTTCCCTCAGCTTCTTTCAGCGCCTTCTTTGTTTATGAAATTTGTTCTTTTCTGGCCTCAATCTGTAGAAATAGAAGAGAAGACAAAGGGGTTGTCCAGTTCTAAACCACTGATGACCTGTCCTTAAGATAGACAATCAATAGTAGATTAGTGGGGTCTGCTGCCCGGACCCCCACCAATCTGCTGTTTGCTGGGACGATATGCTTGTACACTAGCTAATCTCTACAAGAAGCAGACAGCTCTGTTTCCACAGCAGTGGCCCGGCCTCATATTGCAGGCTAAGTTCCCATTGAAATGAATAGCCTTAAATACCAAACCTCCCCACTGCAGTGGGAACAGAGCTGTCTGCTTCCTGCAGAAGTCATATGAGAGCAGGTGAGCATCGGCCGCTGAATAGCTGATCAGTTGGAGCCCCATCAATCTACTACTGGTGGCCTAGCTCAAGGATAGGACAGCAATAGTTTACACATGGACAACCCCTTTAAGTAAATTGCACTACGTTATTGGTATAAATGATTGGAAACCAGAGGCTGAAACCCGTGCAAACGCAACATTTCCTACAGTTGAGGCTTTGCTACAGTTAAATTCAGTCTATACAATCCTCTGCAATCCAAGTCTGGACCCCAAGATGATACATTGTAGCAAACTGTCAGCACAGAAGATAGATTGATACTGACATTTAGGACACAGAGGATTGAGTAGACTGGATACACAGCTGTGGAAAGTATTACGTTTGTACATGCTTTTAGTCTTTGGATGTAAAGAAGAAAGATGAAACAATACCTCTGCAGCGCCACCTATTGGATGGCAGCATTCTTTTAAATGAATGCTTGACCCGTAATATATAGTTATATAAAGGGTTAAGCATTGATTTGAAGGAATGCTGCCATCCAATAGGTGACGCTGCAGAGGTATTGTTCCATCTTCCTTATGTACATATTGCCCAGAGGAGCATGGATGGCCTTATGCATCTCCTCACTCACCTTTTTGGTGCTCTCTACCTAAGGAGTGATGTTACCCCTTCCGAACTGGATGTAAAGAAGAATGTTCCCCTTTACTGACAGCAAAACGATGATCTGACACAATGAGTTAGTAAACAAATTGTAGAACTTTCGTTACACAATGGTGGATCAGCCATCTGCAGCCGGCGGCTCTCCCGCTGTTCTGTAACCGCAGTGTGATGGGAGTTACATATCACAGACCACTTTATGTAGTAGTACAAGTATATTGTTAGGGTTTTATATAAATTAAGCTTCAATGATATAAAACCCTAACAATGTACTTGTACTACTACATAAAGTGGACTGTGATATGTAGCTCCCATCACACTGCGGTTAAAGAACAGCAGGAGAGCCGCCGGCTGCAGATGGCTGATCCACCATGTTATTGGTGACTGCGAGTGACATTATATTTCCTGCCCACCTCTGATCTCTTTCCTTTGGGTTTCTTCGCATTTTTGATGTTTTGTAGCATGCGACATTGCGAGTCAAGAACCTTGCGGGCTTCGCGAAATGCCCGCAACTTGTGATGTTTTGCAGCCCATGTTTTCCTAAGGAGCCTTCCTCTCTGTTGCATCGTATGAAAATGTGCGGTGTGATGAACCTTTTACAGTAGGAAATCCTATTGGAAGAGCCCTAAACTAAGCCCTAGCTGCAGAAAACAAAAACACTTACATCACCTAAGAAGCGCTGTCAGCTCCACTGCATCTTCTCCCCGATCCCCGACACTTGTCTTCAGGCAAGTCTTCTGGCTGGGGATTGGAAATTCCCCGCCTCCAGGAAACGCTGGCTCTGATTGGCTGAGCACCACACAGCAAATTATCTTCCTATGTATAATATGACCAAACGGACTGGGACAGAAGACCTCTTGGGAGCGGTGGGTTTGCGTGGAAGATGACCACTTTGCTGTCTCTGTACGTTGGTCTGCAGGGATTCTGTAGACTTGTTGCATCAATGATGATCTCTGATGAAAACAAGTGTAAGATTGACTCCAACAACCATCAGAATAAAGGATTCAAGGAGGCAGTCATCACAAAAAAGCAGAGATTCGGGACAATGTGCCAGCACGCTGCTGTCAGGAGCTGCACACCAACTGTGGACAATATAAGGACCATTATCTGCTTTGCAACCAGTGATTACGACTGCGGAGAAGACAAATACATTGAAGGAGCAGAGCTGAATTCACTGAACACACCAACGTGTTGTGCGATTAAGGCTAGGGCCACGTGGCGGCACGGGTGGCAAGTTGCTGCGAGCCGCAGATCGACAAAAGTTCCAGTCTTGGTGTCTATTGTTTTGCGAGCTGCAGGTGGCAAGAATTTGTGAGATGTGCTGCAACCGCATTGGCACTAATGAGAGACTGAAGTGGAAGGGTTACACAAAGATCTTTGGTCATGTGACCCATGCTGCCGTGTAACCATAGCCTTAATATTGATAACTCGCTTGGCTCTACTACATCTCTACACAATAATCATGTTTTGAAACCTTGGAGACCATGACGACTTATTCCCTAAGAGGAAAATCCCTTAGTAGGCAGCCATATGTGTTTTCACGACCCCCAATACTATATCTGTATGCAGCCCACCGTGTGTGTATAAAGCCTAGGGCTCCAGTGGCCATCTATATCGTTAACTGCTGAGCATGCAGCAAGACGTGACAGCTCTCACCTCCCAAGTAAAGAACTTTTACACGGCTTGTCCCACAATTGGGGAGTGTAAGAAGTACAACCATCAGCCAACAAACAAGTCAACGCTCATTTGTCCGCTGATCCTTGACTTTCAACAAGCATAAAATTGCTGACTGGTCATCTGTATGTCTCCCTGTGTGAGTGGGTTTGGTACACAAAATGGCCCTGGAATAAAACTATAAAGTGGGCCCATATTGTAGCTGGGGCCAAATTAGCAGCAAGTGGGATGAACACAAGTAGGCAGGCGTCAGCAAACCGCCAGCTGCAGCACTGCTGACTGTAGGAGGGGAGAAATCTATGCGGCGTGGATAGCTCACTGCAGCAGATCTTCTACGAAGCACAGAACATGTTAGAGCTGCAGGTATATATTAAGGTGCCGCCTATTTCTACCCTTTAGGCCTCCACCACATCAATGATCATCATCGGCTGGCTTCTCTTAACCCCTTATTGTTTTCATGTCCTGGGTGTTTGGGCTTCATTCTGCAGGGCCGTGAAAACACACTGGCCCTGTAGAGCAAAGCCCCGGGGTTGGGATTGTGACAGCTCCCGCCTCTAAGCTACCGGAGGTACTGAATAAAACCACTACAAGGATTAATATAACTAATAACAATATATGACAGCCAAAAAATACCTACAGACTGTGACCACATAATACCCCTAAAGTGTTACTGAAAAAAAGTATACAAGGACCAATGTTACACCCATACTGTGGCCATAGAGAGGTAGATACCAGTTCACAGCACCAGTATAATGGATCTCGACAGGCTGTGTAAGTGATTATAGTATATTAGCTCCATTAATCACTGGTGATGTCCCCTTTAATTGGGGTGTTTCACTTTTCCTTTTCTTCTCCATCCCGCTCAGACCACAATCATGATTTATCCTTCACACATATTTGTCTCTGCAGAATTTGACAGACAACTTTAACTCTAATTTTACCTTTCCATATCTCTACACAATGCCACCATTCATGTTGCTCCAGACAGTAATAATGCCATATCTGCCACTTAGTAATTTAAGCTCCTTTTTGTGCTCATTGTAATCCCCACATAGTAGTGCCAATATTAATGCTCCCCACACAGAATTTGTTCCCCCTGTTATGCCACCACTCAGTAATAATGCCCCTCCTGGTGTCCGTTTAGTAATAATGACTCTCCCGGCCCCCTTTCAAAGGGTTTGTCTGCCCATTTTTTCACTGATGGCCTATGCTCTGTATAGATCAGTAGCAGTTGATGGACGGGGTCTGCCGCTAGGGAACCCCGTCCATCAGCCCTCTGCTCAGTATAGCAGGCCGGATGCTGTAATAAGAGCACAGGGAGGTAGTACTGGCAGAAGAGAAGCAGGAAGTGAAGCCTCAGTGTGGCTCTCACATTGATTTCAATAAATAAAGCCAGCGTTCGCACTTTCTTCCCCATCATCTTATGACAACATTTGGCCCGCTGCACTGGACAACAGGCGGGATGAATAGCTGATGGACAGCAGTAGACCCTATCTATCTACTATGGATGACTTGTCCAGAGCAAACTTCAACAGTAAAAAAATGGGCAAATAATCCCTATAAGTAATAATGCCCCTGGCCCGTATTTATTAATAATACTCCTCCTGGTGTTGTTATAGTAATAATGTCGTTTGTGTCCCTTTTGTGGTAATAAGAATGCCTATTAGCCCCCTTGCAGTGCTGCCCGTTATATACATTAAAAAAAACAACACAATTACTTACCTGCGTCCCCCTCCTCCGGCCTCTGCTGTCTGCATCTGTCTGCAAATCTCACAGTTTGGCCGCACCGAAAAACTGCAAGATTTCTGTGGGAGAGCCGCAGCTCCAATGCCTGCGGCATTTTGCCCTGGCTGCTGGCATTCCGCTGCGGCTTTTTCTCCCCATAGAGAGGAGTGAGGCTGCAGTGGGGGAAAAAAAAAAAAGAATTGAGATGCTGCGGCTGTCAATTTTGCCCCGCATCTCCAGTTCGGCCCGGTTTTGCCGCAACGGATTGGCTGCCCCATGTGGACGAGATTTTTGCACAATCTCGTACAGATGGCTGGCTAATCCTGGGATTAGGTGCCGCAGGCGGACTTGTCGCACAGAATTTCCGCATGGAATTTCTATGGCAAATCCGTCTCTTGTGAACCCAGTCTTACAGCACAATTACCTCCAGGGATCACAGGTGATGTCATATCTGATTAGTGTTGTTCACTTTTGGTTTTCATCTGTAGTCGGCCCAGAACAATTTGACAATTTCTTCCAGCCATCATTTGTTTCTGCAGAATTTGCAACAGACCTCTTTAGCTCCACGCTTCCCCAGCACATGCGCAACATATGCGCAAACCCCAAATTCTGCTGCCCCCTTTTAACAGTGCCAACCAGCGGCTAACCCTAATAAATAATCTCACACACTGTTCACCAGCCTCTCCTACCACAGACCACTGCATGTACCACGCTTTCTCACAGACTGCTGAAACCCCTTAGGGTTCTGTCCCCTCCACATCACACAGCACTCTCATGGTACCCCACTTATCACATAATGCAGAAAGGAACAGAACAAAAAAGGGTCTCGGCGCTCCAGCAGGAAAGACCCGATGTAATCCTCCGAATCAGCAGTAATGGTCCTTATTCCATAATAACACAGCACAACGTGTTTCGTTGCAAGAACCGCGACTTTCTCAAGTACAATGAACTTACACTTCTTTCATCTATTTAAACAACATTTAGAAACTCATATATCCATAAATATTGTTTGTGGCAAATAATAAGGATCTTGAAGGAATCTATGTGACATCTATCCTCCATGTGTTTGAGGGCGATTTAGGATGGACTATTGAAACTTCTGGCTCATCCTTACCCAAGGAAGCCTATTCTCTGAAAGGCTCTGTATATGATACATGGAGGCATACATTGGATTGGATATTTCTTAAGGTTTATAGAGAGAATCATTTGACCCCTAGAGGCTTGAGAGTGCCTATAGGGTCAGATTTCCCAGGGATGAAGAATTCTCTGGTGAATGGAGTCTAATGTTGGGCACTTTTTCATCATTAATGTTAGATAAGTCGATTGCAAAAAGAATAGACTTGTCTATTTCTGGTTTTAAATCAGTCCTAGATTTTGGGATGCACAGCAGTAGAGAAGAAATACTGTATGCTATTAACCATATGTATAGAACTGAAAAGAATATATGTATGTGTAAGATGAAAAAACTAATCCGTGATTTGAGAGATTTCAATACCAAATCTGGACTCTCTAAGGATTTTACAAAGAAAAAAGTACAAAGTAGCCGACCTCAGAGGTCACATAGATCTAGAGATATGATTATTGAAGATCCTAATGAAAGGAGAACTTCTGCATTCTTTCCCCTGCATTTGGTTAGGGTAAACTCGGGTATATACTAATTATAATCACTCCAATAGGAATCCATACTGGAAAAGGAAAGACAAAAGGTATGATCATGTAGGAAGGACTGAGAATAATAGAGAGAATGAAAGAGAAGTAGATTATGGTAAAGATAAAAATCTAAATTTTTCCATAGAGAACAAGGTAGTAGATTTAGATTAAGACAAATAGATAAATTACCCAAAGGTAACAATAGGACAAATAGAGATAATATGACACAAACGGGGTGGAGTAACTTTAGAATATCAGAAGAACCTATAGCTAAACGTAACTTATCACAAACTGTGGACAATTCTTTATGCAATCCAGAGGTTAATTTCCATTCTATGGTTACCATTGACACCATTGTGTGTAGTACTATTATTAATGAGAGCCCTATCCCTATGCCTGAAACTATAAGAAGTCCTTTAAGAACCCCCCAAAGACAAAATAGTGATTATATATATTCTACTCTGGAACTTATATCTTACCCGATAGAAAGAGCTCTTCTAAAGGGCGGACGATATGGGAGTCTCTAAATTTTGTATAAATAGATGAAAGAAGTGTAAGTTCATTGTACTTGAGAAAGTCGCGGTTCTTGTGACGAAACGCTTTGTACTGTGTTATTATGGAATAAAGACCATTACTGCTGATTCGGAGGATTACATCGGGTCTTTCCTGCTGGAGCGCCGAGCTCCTTTTTTGTTCTGTTCCTTTCTGCATTATCCCACAGGTTGACCTTCTCGAGGAGGAGGGACGACTGGCCAGGCGGCTCTCCTGTTTTTTCAGGATATAAGGAAAGGATTTGTGGATCTTTTTGTGCATTTTTCATATGCTATAAAGGACGTGGAGGGGTCAGTGGGGGACCTAGTGTATGGTCATCACACTGACACCGGGTAAGTCCTGTTCCCTTTTCTATACATTTGGTGTGGAGATTGTTGGAGCGCTGTCCCTCATATATGGTTTCCTTCCACTTATCACATAGGATGCCCCTTCATGGCCTTCCCCCTCGTGACAAAGAACGCCACTTATGGTTTTCCTCCCTCTCATAACACATGATGGCCCTTATGGTTCTGCACTCCCCTATTTGTCTCACAGAATGCCCCTCACGGTTCGTTCTCACATAGCAGAAATAATGCAAATTTTAAACAGGGAAAAATCTGTGTTAAAAACCACATCACAAGTGGCGTGGCCAAACCACCATACTGCGAAGACGCACAGAGAGCGAGCTCCGCAGGAAACGGCACAAACCAGAGAATTTAGCACGCTTCCCTACACAATTACAGTTAACTTGTCCCTTACAAGCTCTCTCAGCAGAACCATCACCAGCCGGAAGCAGGCACTGCCGGCCGGAGGGAGCAAGAGGAGAGCTGGTGCAGTAACAGCTGCGGGAACCAGGCGGTGGAGTCTGATCCTGCTAACAACATGGAGACTTCTGTCTAACTGCCAGCGCAGACCGCAAACAGCGCCCCATGCTAAACAAAGAGCATCAGATACACTCCGGGGCTGAATACCTCCACACATCGCAGTCGAGCGTTCTCACCTAGGGAGAAAGAAAATACAACCATAATGAGTAAAAATCCTATCAAAGACAAGAGAACAGAAGTCGGAGGCACCAATATCAGGATCGAGGGTCCACCTGAGTCTCATGCTCCAGACGGGTGCTCATGCTCCTTTCCTTAAATGATACACAAGCAATATTACTGGAGACAAAGACCCATTAAACTACCAAGGATCGACTATCCAGCTGTATCAAGACTTAGTCCCTTTTACATTAGCTAAAAGAAGGCAAATGAGACCGCTTCTGAAAGCCCTCAGGGCCAAAAATCTACAACATGCATGGATGTTCCCATTTGGGCTAACATTTCACAAAGATGGCAAAAGCATCATCATACACACCCCGGCCGATCTGGAAAGGGCTTGGCCTATCCCGGGCCTAACACCGATCCACATTGCCTCCTGGATGTCGCTGAGAGAAAAGGAAGCCTGCCCAAAAACAGTAATGGAGACGCCTTGGAAGGAGATATCTTGCTCCAAATCTCCCAAAAAATAGGAGATCAGCCTGTCTTGTATTCGTCACCACATGCCACTTGAAGCTCCTCAACCTTCCACCCATACTGGCGACGGGGCATCATTACCATCTTTACTGCAGGACCTGATCTTTAACAAGACTTCCCAAGGATAGCAACGTTGCTGTCAACTTTTATTGTCATGGGGGAATAAAGAACATTTTCTACTTTGCTAAACTTGGATGCTGCCGCCTCTTCTTGCTCTTTGGAATACGTCTTGGGAATAAGTTCAGATCCCTAGCGGCTCTTGCAATCAGTAAGTCCTACCACTGATGTGGACAAAAGTGACGCTGTTGGTACTCTGTTACTATTGATTATATATAACAGTCCTCATCATAATATTTCTTGTTTACGTTTTATATTTGAATGACCACTGCTATGTCATACTGGAGTTTATCTTATGTACTTTGCTGTCTGCTTTGATCTCAACTAATTGAAGGGATGTTGCCTGGATCTGGCCTCCCCCTTATACGCATTATAGGTCAATGGATCAATCTGCTAGTACTATTCTAGTAGTTATGTTCATAGTTTGTTTATGGTTGGCAGACACACGACCCTTGCGCGTATGATTGCCATAGATGGTTTAAGCGTGCGGAGGTGGGGCTGAATACCACCCCCCCTGCACTCCCCAGCCCTTGCTGGTATGCCCTGCCCCTGTGGCCGAGATGCACCTAGTCTCTCTTCCCTCAATATCAATCGTTAAACTTCTAAGTACACTTGACCTGCTTAATACAATAGATTAGAATAAATACAGCATTACTAACAATAAAATACAATAAAAGTGTCTTAAGTTAGGGTAGTGGCTGGTTGCATCAAGCTGGTGCGCAGCACCATGGTTCCAACTTTAACCCATCGTTCTGACTGTGTTACTGTGAGTAAACGTTGCAGTCCGTCAGACTTTTAAAATTGTCTCGAGTTTATAACGGTTTTACCCTTCTTCCCCGTTTAACCCCCAACTAAACCCCTGATTTCCTGAAGAGAGGTAAGCAGGCTGGGCTGTCCCGGCCCGACATACTCATCCGACTCATCCTACGCCGGCGCTAGTCTTCACCTGAAAACTAAAATGATAAATGGACTTACCGTCACAGCCATAAACACTAAAGGTCTAAATACCCCACAAAAACGAAGCCGAGTAATATGCCTCCTAAAGAAGCTAAAAACGTCTATTGTGTTTCTCCAGGAAACCCTCTGGAATGCAACGGCCCTTTGTTAGGTGGTATTTTAGCAACCACCCTACCAGCGCAGCTAAAGGGGGTGGCTGTAGCGCTGCACTCCTCCGTCCCATCTGTATTAGATGGCCATCTGTCTGATAAAGGGGATAAAGGCTTTTCTTAAAAGGCAAAATTTTAACAGAAACTGTCACATTGGTAAACCTAGATGTCCCGAACAAAAATCAGGTGGCCCGGCTTACAGACGCCCTGAAGAAACTTTCACTCTTTGCAGAAGGCAAAATAGTAGCAGGTTCAGACCTTAATCTCACCCTAAACCTCATATTGGACTCTTCCTTGGAGAAGTCTCAGAACTTACAAGAAGCATGTAGAAAACTCCATAAAATGCTGCAGAACCTACAGCTCTCTGATGGTTGGAGACAGAGGCGTAACTTAAAGCTCCTGGGCCCCAATGCAAAATGTGTAGCAGGGCCCCTAATTATAATGTTTTATTAATAGTACTGGGCTACCTATATGGAGAACAGAGGCCTTATGGGCCCCCTAAGGCTCCTGGGCTCGGGTGCAACCGCATCCCCTGCACCCACTATAGTTACGCCCCTGGTTGGAGAACATCAAACCCTTTAGATAGGGACTTCTCTTTATATTCCCCCCCGTACACGATACATACCACAGAATAGACTACATTCTTATTTCCTCCTCATTGATTTAGCAAATTAAAAAATCTACTATGGGAAACTTAACGGTCCCTGACCATGTCCGGTTACAGTCCACAAGGCCTGGAGCTGGAGGCTGAACAAGTCTCTTCTAGACAATCAAAAACATAACCAACCAACTAAAAAACTTTTAAGGAAAACACACAGACTCCAGATAAACACCCATTAGTGTGGGGAACGCACAATGCATGTATCAGGGGCATATTCATAGCTATAGGAGCCGCACAGAAAAAACAAAAAAACAAGCAGAAAGAAGTCATTCTGACTGAAATCTCTCATTTAGAACAGCTGTCGAAACAAAAAAAGGTGAAATTAACTGAATTAAGAGAAAAGCTTAAAGATATTTTAAACAGTACATTTACAAAATCTCTTCTGTACTACAAACACCAACTTCATGTACGCGGTAACAAAGGAGGTCGGCTTATGTCCTCCTTAATAAAGGAAGCTAGAGGAAAAACACATATCCCAGAAATAAATGACCCGATGGGAAAGACCCACAAGGAAACGACAATGATAGCTCAAATCTTCAAAGCTGAACAACTTGACCTCACCAGACACTTGGAAGAAATGAAAGACAAAAAACTGGAGTATGTTGGCCTTGCTTGATCTCCCTTTGAGTCACGATGAGGCGGCCTCTCTGGCCTCTCCAATCTCCCTGGAAGAGTCAACATCCATACTAAATAGCTTCCCACTACACAAGAGTCCGGGACCGGAGGGACTTCCCTTAGCGCATTACTAAAAATTCCAGGAAACAATCCTTCCATATCTGGCTCTGTCACTTAATGCTTTGCTGCAATGTGCGCAGCTACCCAGACAGGGGTCAGAAACGCTATCTTTTCTCCTTAGGGAGAGCACCCAGACAGAGAGTGAGGAGACTCAAAAGTCCATTCATGCTCCTCTGGGTAATATGCAAATAAGGGAGATGGAATAATACCTCCACAGATTCCTACCGTACACTGATGAAGGGCAGACACCCTGAAACAGCTCTATGTACATCGAGTCTGGCTTTGTTTTGAATTCCCAGTCATTGTTACAAGGCTTGTATAAAGAGTCTAACTTTGGCTTGAAGGAATGCTGGCTACCCAGACAAACACAGGAAGCCTTCATCACCCTCATACACAAAGAAGGGAAAGATTCGCTCCTATGTGGAAGTTATAGACCCATTTCCCTCTTAAATTTAGGCATCAAAATATGAGCGAAACTCCTCTCAAGGCGGATTAACATCTTCATACCCAAATGGATTAACGATGAACAATTGGGTTTCCTCACTGGTAGAAAGGAAAAAAGATAACTCTGCACAGCTCCTTCATGTAATAAGATACGCACAAAACAACAAAATCCCACTAATCTTACTGAAATTGATGCTGAAAAAGCGTTCAATAGAGTAGATTGGAACTTCATGCGGTCAGTCCTGGAAAAATTCAGATTCCCACCATCTCTAATTAAAGCCATTTTTACATTATACTCCAACCCCTACGCTAAAATGAACGACTCCTTTTCACCTCCCTTCTCCATCACTAAAGGAACACGTCAACGATGCCCTCTTTCCCCGACCCGATTCATCCTCTCATTAGAAATTCTTCTCCAACTACTACGGCGGAGTAGGGGTATTGAGGGAATTAGTCTAAATCACCTTTCGCTTAACTCTGAGGCCTTTGTGGATGACACTTTATTCTAACTAACTCAGAACAAGGCCTTCTGAATCTCAATAGCATTCTACAAACCTATGGCTCTGTGTCACATTTCAAAGTAAATATCTCAAAGTCAACTGCGCTCAACATAACTCTACCCCCAGATACTGCAAAAAAAAACGTCAAACATCAACTTAATACACCTGGGGTGAAACTTGCATTGACTACTTGGGGATCAAGATTGCTAAAAATCTAGCACACCTTTATGACAAAAATTTTCCACCCCTCCTCAAAGAAATAGCCTCACTTTTACAAATTTATAATCTACCGATGCTCTTCTGGTTTGAGAAGATCCTTCTACAAACCTACATGGTCCCCAAAATTCTTCATAAATTACAAATGCTCCCGATATATCTCCCAGAATCCCAAGTCAAGCTTTTCTAGGTTCACATGGAAGCATAAAAGACCGTGTATAGCTCACCGTCTCCTGACAGAGTGGGAGAATAAACTTACCCGATGTGTCCCAATATTATAAGTCAATCCAGCCAATCAGATTGATGGAATTAACTATTTCTTCGCAAAGTTGAATCGTAAGTCATTTAGCTCAAGCCTCTTATGGAACATAAGGGAACTCAGGGACCTATGGCTCTCATCACAAAAAAAAAATTCAGAAAGTCATCCTTTGATCTCCTTTGGGAGGAGCATGCGAGGTCTGGGATGCCCTTCGAGGGGAGTTTGCCCCACATCCGTCACCTGCTGCCCCTCTGATCTTAATACTGGACTACTTAGGATTAAAACTGGACGATCATTCAAAACAACTGAGGCATAGCAGAGTATTAGAAGAATTTGAAAAAAAAAATTATGCAAGTCCCCTAAAGGGACAAAAAAAATAGTAAAAAAAAAAAAAAAATAATAAAAACACCACAACCCCACCTTTCTCCCTTTACTTTGTAAAAAATAAAGAATTAAAAATAAAATTACACATATGGTATTCTTGCATTCGAATGACCCAAACTGGGTGGGTGCTGTGTCCCCCAATGAACAAGACGAAAAAGAGATTTCACGCTAAGTTATTACAAAAATCTCGTTTTCTCGTCTGTATCATTGGGGGACACAGCAAAGACCTTGGGACCTTTTAGTACCCAAGGTGGGGGGGGGGGGATATAAGAAGGCGCAGGTGTAAAGCAGCGTATCAGCGCTTAAACTGCTACTAGCGTTAATGGATGCCTAGGCATCCAGCATGCTCAGAGAAGGAGCATGAAGGGGCCTGAGTAAGGGTCCCATCCATTCTCCGGGAGGAAAAAAAGACTCCTGTTAAGGAGCTTCCGACAAGGCACCCGCCGCCCAAGTAATATGAGCCGTAACACGGCCTGCGAGTGTAACTTTCCTGGCACTGTAACCCTGTACTGCCACGAAGCAGAGCCATTGCAAGTAGTCCACCTTGGAAAAGCAGGAATCCATTTGGAGTTGCCAGGATTACCAGCAGTGAGCCAGCGCGACTGAAGAATGCTACCTGAGAGAGTTACTCTTGCGTAGTCAGACCGAGCCCCCTTGCCACCGGAGCATTCCTCGGGACGCAGCACTACAGAGAAAGGTGCCCACCGAATACTTCACTGAAGTGGATCCCAATACCATCGGCAGTGAGAGAATATACAGGTTGATAACGACAGTCTCCTGATGACAACCTTCGGTACAAATAGACATCCAAAACAGAGCTGTGGAGCCATCAGCTCCAAAACTTCAGGCAGTTGGGTGCCTTCCAACAGTCGACCTAGTTGTCGATATACCCCAGGTTGTCAATATCACCTTCACAGTCCTGCCACGAGGAAGCAAGCGGGTCGATTCCAGATGCCAATGAAGAAGTCACTCGTTGCAATTTACAACGGCTTTCCGTGTTGACCAAGGCTGGAAGGCTTGCGGCGTGAAGGTCCCGGTTCAATTATCTTGAAGAAGTCATATACGCAGCGGACTACCCCCAGAATGTGGGAGGATCCAGGACTGATCTCTGGCCCCAGGACGCATAGCTGAAGCGCAGCATGACCCTGATGCTGGGTAACCCAACAACCCCCGTTCGTGATGGCGACTGATAGCTGAAAAGCGAAAAGAGACCTGCCTGAAGAGATCCTTCAGCTCCGTGATCCTGAGACAACATCCACAGCATCCACTTTCAGCATGAAACCATAGACTTTCGAAAACGTCTATCCTTTGGAATGGTTTCATTGCAACCGCCTGACTCCACTAGGCACCAAAGGATTAGCTGCCTAGCAGCAAGGCTACAAGGGTACACTGGTATGGGACTCTCGCTGATCCCTTTTAGGAAACAGCAGCAGTAGAGAGGGACGAACCCTAAGAATTTACAAACAGTACCGACATAGACTGTTTCACGGTCTCCTGCAAGCAATACTGCAGGGAGAACAATGCAGGAGGATCGCAGCGTGCTTCTGGATCTGTCCGCCTGAACTCCACTGACCGTGGTAACTTAACTATACGATTCGTCTCACAAGGGAATAGGATGAACTAGTTTTGCTGAGGATCAGCTCCCTAAACCTGATCCGCAATTAGAGACTGCTCTGGTTCCAAGTACTCCTTACGGCCACCATCTCTCCGTCGGCAATATAGGAAAAAACCTGACCTGTTCTGCACCCATCAGGGTCAGCAAGAGACTCTGTCTCAACCGGTATCTTGCCTGTAGTCCAGACGACAAGCTACCCACGTCCGTACGGACACGGCTGATAGAACTAGCAGTCCAGGTTCCTAGAAACACAAGATGTCTTGTAGTTCCGAGACTGCCCGAGAGGGAGCGGACTCACAGTGGGTCGGCATGGAAAAGAGCTGACTGGAGGGGCGCCCCATAGACATACCTATAACCCCCATCTCCCTTTCGGAGTTGGGACCCAGAAACACCACTAGATGCCAACAAGTCTGGACTGTGTGGAAAAACAAGATGCTCTCTGGCTGCACGTCACTCTCGTCTGTGGGGGGAGCAATGTAGTAATAATAATAATCTTTATTTTTATTGCGCCAACATATTCCGCAGCACTTACATAGACAGGGGGAATACAAAGAGACAAAAGTACAAAAGTTACAGAACCATGGTTGCATAGTAATCAGTTGATGGAGACAGTAGGGGTGAGGGTCCTGCTCCAACGAGCTTACATACTACTAGTAAAGGGGGGATACAGAAGGTAAAGGGCTGGACATGTGCACAGTATGGCGGGGTGGAGAGTGAGGGATGCTATACACAGACAATGGTCAGACATTTAGCCGTGTGACGGCAGAATCGTTATGACTGCAGGAGCGGTTTATGACGCCTAGCAGGGATTGCAGTCAGTAGGTCAGGGAGCATGTTATCAGGTGGCGTACAGAGGAGTTTGTTTAGGGAATGCGGTATGCCTCCCTGAACAGGTACGTTTTTAGAGCATACTTGAAGTTTTTCGAGTCCTGGATTGCCCGGGTAGCCTTTGATAGTGCGTTCCAGAGGACTGGTGCTGCTTTGGAGAAGTCTTGGAGGCGGGAGTGAGAAGTTCGAATTAGAGGGATGCACAGTCTAGTTTCGTTAGCAGAGCGGAAAGCCCAGGCTGGTTGATGGATTAAGATGAGGGAGGCAATATAGGGGGAAGCTGTGCTGTGGAGGGCTTTGTGGATGAAGGTAGTAAGGTTAAATTGAAATCTGTATTTAACGGGCAGCCAGTGCAGTGACCGGCACAGGGCAGAGGCATCTCAGTAGCGGCTGGACAAGAATATGAGCCTGGCTGCTGCATTCAGGATGGATTGGAGGGGCTAGAGTCTGGTGCAAGGGAGGCCGATCAGCAACGAGTTGCAATAATCAAGCCGAGAGTGGATGAGGGCAACAATAAGCGCTTTTAGCGTGTCCACAGTAAGCAAAGAGCGGATTCTTGTGATGTTCCTGAGGTGCAGTTGACATGTTCGGGCGAGAGATTGGATTTAGGGGGTAAATGAGAGATCGGCGTCGAATATGACCCCAAGGCAGCGGGCATGCTGTCTGGGAGTTATGGTGGCGCCACACACTGAGATAGAGATGTCAGGATGAGGTCGGTTAGTGGAGGGTGGAAACACCAGTAAGTCAGTTTTAGAGAGGTTTAGTTTTAGGAAGAGAGAGGATATGGTGTTAGAGACAGCAGACAGACAGTTGGTGATGTTTTGGAGGAAAGGTGCAGAGATAGCTGGGTGTCGTCAGCATACAGGTGGTATTGGAGGCCAAATCTCCTGATGGTTTGTCCAATAGGGGCTGTGTAGATAGAGAAAAGGAGGGGGCCGAGGACCCAGCCTTGTCCTTTAGGCCGATGGAGCGAAGCATACTGAGTAGGAGTTTGTAGTCGACAGTGTCAAATGCTGCGGAGAGGTTGAGGAGGATCAGTAGGGAGTAATCGTCCCCGATTTGGCTGTCAGTAGGTATACTGCTTCAGCCTGCGGCTCTCCTGTAATCGGAGGTCGCCCTAAAGTTGCCTGCAGGGAGCTGCAGGTGGTCATCTCAGGGGGGCTAGCCGTTAGGTAAATGCCCGTTGCACGAGCTTACCCGCTGCAGAGCAGAGATGAGGAGCGATGAGTCCAGAGACTCCCTGTGGAAGAGATCGCATACTGTCGTCCGTAAGACGAGATCTTCTCTGTTGGATGTACATCTCGTATGCAGCGAGAGCACACTTGGTATGTGACTCTGGCCGTCCCCATGTTATCCTGGATACTGACACTGTGGTATGCCTGGCTGCAGGAAACTGCAGGAAGGGCAACAGGGGAGGAGGTGCTGGGCGCATATGGAGTGGTCAGCATAGCCATGAACAACCGCAGCATACAGGCGAAACGGGCCGTATAGTAGCAATACACACCAGTCGGCGTGAGAGCTGCCTCTGGTCACAGCGCTCAGCCAATCAGAGGCAGCCCATTCAGCTGAATACTACTGAAAGGAGTTCAGAAGAGCCGGCTGGATGCGGCTGAGCCAAGGCAGCTGCAAAAAGGTAAGTATAGATTTTTTAACTATTTTTTAGGTTTGTTTTTAGGGAAGGGCTTATATTTTAAGCCCTTTCCCCAAAATTAATACAGCGCTTGCCGGCAGTCCATTGCCATACAGCCGGCTCCATTGAATTCAATGGGAGAGCATCGTTCTCCTCTGTCACAGCTGTGGCAGAGGATAGCAGGCAGCGCTCTTTTTGAGCGTAAAAAAGCCCGTGTGACCAAGTCCTTTGGGCGGATAAACATTGCTAGCAGCATTTTTTTCTGCCATGCCGCTGGTTTCCGTCACATGAATTTTTGAGCGCATCCGTTATGCGCACAAAAAAATCGTGTGAAAAACGCCCGTGTGACTGAGCCCTCAATGTACAAAAATAACAAAACATAAAAAAACTGTATAAACTTGTTATCACCGGAATCGTGCTGACTCAGAGAATAATGTTATCACATGATTTATTCTGCACGCTGATCGCCGTAAAACTGAAAACCAAAAATCAAATGGCAGAATTTCCTTTTTTGTTCCCAATCCCCCCACAAATTTTTTTACAAACGTTATGCAATACATTATATATACCCAAAAATCATGCCATAAAAGAGTTCCCTCCCTTATCACACAGTATGACCCTAATAGTTCTCCCCCCCTTACTTATCACACAGGATGCCTCTTTATCATTCTCCAGTCCACTCCTTACTTGGAATGTAACTGTTGCCACCACCCACCTCTCATCCCACTTTATGGCGCTCCGCCTTCCCTCATGCTACCCTGCTACTGCAGTGTCTGGAGCTGGCAAGGCATCCTCTCTTTTGCTATGGCTGAGTTATGCGAGCGCTGTGCCATGATTGAACCTAACAAGTCATTGCAGAGCGCAGACTAATGAGGAACACAATGAAAGTAAATTCTTTGACTGACTGCACTATGACCAGATCCTTGGCGCGGCGCGGGTACCTTCAGCTGCTTGGTGATAAGACAGTGCTTCATCATCGGCCCGGCTCAGTCTCCAATCTTTGATGTTCTGAGTGGAGGAAATCAAAAAAAGGCAGGAGACTGAGTTGTGATGAGAAGTGGGCGCTATCTATCAACAAGCAGGAGAAGCCGCCCATACTGAGGACCTGATCAGAACGTTGAGCTATGTGGTCATTGAGTATTAGTATGCGACACCTACTACTACACCACTGTATGACTATATACCGGCTGTACATATATAATTATATACAGAAAATACCTAGGTTACACCAGCATGGTCCATATCGCTTCCCGCATACTGCAACCCCGGGCTGTTATCTGTATGGAAGTTGTGACATCTTCAAGTTCTGGGCCTTACTGTCTCACGCTGTAGCTAAGCGCCCGACTTCTCTACTAGTTCCTCCTGCACTGAAAATGCACTGCTGAAGGATGATTCGGGTGCTTAGCAGTAATAGACTGGAGTTGGGTGGTCGAATGCTGGGAAGGGGGGGGGGGGCGGGGGGGATTTCCCCTCGGTGCTGCGCTACAATGGCAAGGAACATAAAAGGCTTGAAAAAGACATGTAGTCGAAATGTTGCCGGATGATAATAACCTAGCACATTGTACATGAGACGAGCGACCGACAGCCATCACAGTGAGGACAGTAATAGGAGCAATCATCGCTTAGTGAATGGTGGCCGAGTGGGAGGGGACCACTCCGACCCATCTGCCTCCATCTACAGTATACAGGCGGTTGTTCATAGATGAAAGACTGCCTGTTCACATGGCCAATGCAGCGGCAGACCAACAATGATTTCTTGGCCTGCATGAAAGATACGATCAGTGATTTATGGCTGATTGGTCTTTCACTGCACAATTATACTGCAAACTGCTTGATCTAATGAGCAGTTAGCAGGATTATGATGCCATGTAAAAGGGCCTTTAGTTGACTGAAGATAACAGACATTAAGGCTGGTTTCACACAGGCGACAAAATCATGCGGGATATGTGTGGTACAAGACGCAGAAATATGAACTCCATTCATTTGAATGGGGGAATACACATGAGCGATGTTTTCCTGCATAGCACCGCGATGAGATGCTATGAGAGAAACACATCGCAGCATGTTCTATCTTCCTGCTATATCTCCCTCTGCTTGCAATGGGGGTGATGGCAGCAGCGCCGGCCCCATTGAGATCAATAGGACAACTCTGAAGTGGCAGGGAATCCCTTCATCCTTGTGGGGAAATCCCTTTAAGCACGTTGGGGGTGAAGGGATTACCCGCGAGGATGAAGGAATCCCCTGCTGCTACTGTGACAGAGGATTGCAGAGTTCTCTCTCCCATTGCTTTATAATGGGGCAGGCGCTGCTGCCGCACCTAGGATGCAGTTTCGGAGCAGCCACGCTGCGGACTTACTTCAGATGTGTAAAATTTAGCCATTAGTAATTTTGCTATATATGTACACTGTGTCCTTTGTCAGTTACCCCTTAGGAAGCCCTCCCAATGTGAGCTGGTGATATACGAGGGGTTTCTCTACCTCTATCCCCCTTCTTTGACTACTTCTATTGCAGACATTGCTTCTCCGTAGATTCTATAGACTTTTTGCTGATATGTCCTCTGGCATTGTGCACTGCTGCTAGTTTTGTGGTTCTCTCTCCCCCTCTTGATGATATATGATGTTATACATAAAATATATAGTATGTTAGGCTGAATGAAGACCATGTCCCTCTAGTTCAGTCTGTTTCATCCCCCCCCTCCCTTTTGGTCAAAAAAGGCAAAAAAAAAAACCAGCCATTTAGCTCACTTAGAGGAAAAAATGTCCTTCCTGACTCCATGAATTATCGTGTCCGTAAGTGGACATATATAAAGATATACTGGAGGGGTTTGTGGCTTCTTCTGCATCTGGTTACTGATGATATACTGATACAATTGCAGCTATCATACATCCAGATTGCGGATGTGGACACCCAGAACGTGTGTGCGCCAACTACAAGAAGATCTATTGAGGCACCTTGTAAAGAGACATTATCATTAATCACCATATCTATACAAGAGTCCCGGCCTGGATTTCAGGTATCCCCATGTCATATGGGGGAAATGGCGACATAACAGGAAATCTGCCAAACAAGGACACCACCGCAAAGCGGATTATTACAGGTGTTCATCTCTATGAGAAGCTTAATATGGGGGACGGATTGAAGTTTTTGTACAATGAAATGATGTTGTAGAAAATAATAGTAAATGGCAGAAAGAAAGACAACCTGTATGTATGTGAATGTCGCCCCCAAATATCACCCCCCACCAAGTCCTAGACGGCTTCAGCACACGGATATGACGAGCTCCCATTTTACTAATAAAGATTGTCATTAGTTTGAGGAAAACAGTGATAATATTCCTGTAAATGTCCTTCCTCCCATCTCAGGACCGGCGGACATACGCTTTCAAACTTATCATGGTTGGCTGTGATTGGTCAGTTACTGATCACATGACTGCTGCCATGGTTACAGTCAGGGCAATTGTGTTGTCACGGCAGTGGGCAGTTGAGAGTGTTGGAGACTGGCGATGGAGAAGGAGGCGATGTCTGCTGGACCAGGGCAGAGCGATTTTATGGAGCAAATTCGGAGGGAGAAAGGAGAGAAAAGACCAAGACGTGTCTTGGACTCAGAGATGGCTTCAACCAAAGGCCAAAGGAGGAAGAAGAGGAAGACAACATCAAGGGCCATGAAGTCCATCGTTCCACCGACTGATTCGGTGAAGAAAGGCCTCAGAGGGAAGCAGAAACCCAAGAAGAGGCATCTGGATTCTTCAGAGGAAGAAAAGGATCCACCTGTAAAGATACAGAAAGAAGACCCGGGAGGCTCAGGTACCGCTGGAGGTCTGGGAAGCGTTCACATGTGGCAGATATTGGTGCAGATGCGCTACAAAATATGTGTCCAAATCCATGTAAACGGTACAGATTGTGAGGCGGATTTTGGCATGAGGTTTGACACAGATTTTGGTGTGGTTTTCGGCACCAAATCTGCTGGTTGTGAACGCACCCTCAGGGTCCCACACACTGTACCCGCCATGTCTGAGGATTTATATGTTGTCTGCCAGGGAGAAAGAGGGGAAAGTGATACAAATGTTACATTGTATTATACTGTATTTATGTACATTGTATTATACTGTATTTATGTACATTGTATTATACTGTATTTATGTACATTGTATTATACTGTATTTATGTACACTGTATTATACTGTATTTATGTACATTGTATTATACTGTATTTATGTACATTGTATTATACTGTATTTATGTACACTGTATTATACTGTATTTATGTACACTGTATTATACTGTATTTATGTACATTGTATTATACTGTATTTATGTACACTGTATTATACTGTATTTATGTACATTGTATTATACTGTATTTATGTACATTGTATTATACTGTATTTATGTACACTGTATTATGGAAAATACCAGATATTACTGTGATTTATTAATCTGCTTCTGAAATGTACAGTTTTTGGTCAGTTGTCTTCTTCCAGTTCATGTTTAGATGACGTGTTTTTATGGTGTGTTCACACGTTGCGGATTAGCTGCGGATTTTCTTGCAGATCTGCCGCAGAATTCACCCATGCGATTTGAAGGCAATTAAAAGGATGAAATCTGCTGCAGATCCACACAGAAATCTGTGACAAAATCTTCACCAAATCAGCGACTTGTGAACGCAGCCTTACTGTGGGTATAAGGAAATGTGTATATCCATCCGTTGCTCCCCAACAGAGGTGATCACAGCGCCATCGCCGCCCGCCCACTGTGCTACTGGATACAACATGACAGCCACAGAGATTAGTGGAGTTTACAGACAAGTGATGACCCCGCTGTAAGTGCGGCAGAGGTCTGTGAATACCTCCACTAAGGAGCAATAGCAGAATACAGGCGGCCATTCGCCAAAACAACTACATGAACTCAAAAGACTGTAAAAATGAGAAAATGCGTCATTACTATAAATACAACATTTGTAAGGCTTTTCTTATTTTAGTATTCTCCTACAGATAGGAGTATTACTACTACTGTTACTTTTAAAGGGGTTGTTTAGTTGCAAAATATTGATGGGCCTATCTGCAGAAAAGGCTACGAATTACAGATTAATGGGCTCCACCACCTGGGATCTCCACCAATCAGCTGTTTTTTTGAGCCGATGTGCACATGCATTTAGCAAATTTCTGCAAAAAGCAGACAGCTACGTTCCCACTGCAGTGGCTGGACTTAGTATTACAGGCAAAGCTGCTATTTAATTTAATTTAATGGCAACTTAGCCACTGAAGTGGTAACGGAGCTGTCTGCTACCTCCAGAATTCAGCTCCGTGTATGAGTGAACTGACACAGAAGACAGCTGACCGGTAGAGATTTTGGGCAGCGGATCCCTGCTGATCTGCTATCCTGCAAATGGGTCTATCAATAGTTTGCAACTGGACAATTCCTTTAAGCACTGCGTCCAGGATTCATATCTACCGCCATGTGTTCATATAGATTGTGAGCCCCCACGGGGACAAAGTCCAATGTAAATGATAACTGTGTACAGCGCTGTGGAGTATGTATGTGCTATACAAATGAGTGAAATAAATACAACCATTTACTCCGGTGTGTTTTATCTAAAGTGCCCTTAATTTATGGACGTTAGTAATGTATGTTAAACAACAGCCTCCTCTGTCTGCTGGTCTGCCACTAAGGAAATCTATGTCTATAAGCTACATGATTGGTAATATATGGCATCAAACACAGGAGAGACTACAAGAACTACATTAACCCCTTGGCTTCTACCCATCACCCATTGCTTCGTTCTCCACCATACCGTCCCTTTTACCATTAATCTGTTTTTTGCTGTTAGTCAGGCAAACCCTCATTAAGACGATAGCTATCACTCCCAACTTCCCCATACATGTACACACTCGGCAGAGAGTGGAGGAGTTTCCATTGGGGAGAAGAAGAACTTTGGGCCCTTTTATGTGGAACGATTATTGTTCAGATTGTCGCTGGATCGTGGTAACCTGAAGATAATCGTTCGCTGTAAATGCTGCCGGCGACTGAACGACAAGCGATAATTCATTCGTTTATTGTTCGGTATTTGTAGGTATAAAAACTAACTGCAATCGGCCCGTGGAAACAGGCAGCTGCTCATCTATGAATGACTGTCTGTTTACTGTCAGTGGAGGGGGATGGAAGCGATCGCCGGCCCGCTCCGCCTTCAGTCACTAAGCCATCATCACTCCTGTGTAAAAGCAAAGGAACAATTATTGCTGGGACGAGTATAAGAACGCTTCATCACCTGAAAATTATCCCATGTAGAAGTACCATAGGCTGCTGCCAAACACCACTGGCAAGGCTTATCTCCAATGGGAACATACAACAACGGAAACAAGATTACTGTATAAATACAGTACCAGAACCAAGCTCATTGTATAGATGTCATAACAGAACTAATCTTACTCCATAAATACAAGACCAGAAGCAAGCTTATTATATAGACATTACCAGCACCAAACCTACTATATAGACACAGTACCAGAACCGAGCTTACTACATAGATACAATAACAGAAGTAAGCTTACTAAATAAATACCATACAAGAACCAAGATTATTACCTAGACCAGGGTTTCCCAAAGTGTGCTCCGCAGAGCCCCAAGAGCTTCTTAGCAGCTCCGATGGAGGGTCTAGGTCCCCGCTATACTCACCCCTGGAGCAGTGTCTGGGTAGACTGTACAGAGTAAATCAGCATGCAGGACCTGAAGTCGGCGTAGCAACACGTATCAATGAGCCGTCTCCGGTCATGTGATCCGTGTTGCTATGCCGACCACAGGTCCTGCATGCTGATTTCCTTAGTACAGGCTGTCGAGACACCGCTACAGGGGTAATTAGAGCTGGGATCAATGGCGGATTACAATAGGGGCGACCCGAGACTCCAAGGAAAGGGGGCCCATGGCTGTCCCAATCACTCCTATTGTAATCTACACTGCTAAACATATCCCTGCATCTAAAGAGCATAGCGGAAATGAGGAACCCTATTACTACTAGGGCCGCAATAGGGGACCCTATAACAATTCGGATGGCAATTGGGGACTCTATTACTACTGTGGTGACAATGTGGGGTGCTATCACTACTGGGGCCGCAATGGGGGAGCCTATTACTACTGGGATGGCAATGGGGAAACCTATCACTACGGGGGCCAAAACATAGGTCATTATTACTACTGGGGCCAATATAAGGGACGGTATTACTATTGGAGCCAATATAGGGGACACTATTACTACTGGGGCCAAAAAAGGGGATGATATTACTACTGGGATGGCAATGGGGCAACGTATCACTACGGGGGCCAAAATATAGATCACTATTACTACTGGGGCCAATATAAGAGACGCTATTACTATTGGAGCCAATATAGGGGACACTATTACTACTGGGGCCAAAAAAGGGGATGATATTACTACTGGGGTGGCAATGGGAGTCATTATTACTACTGGGGCCAATATAGGGGATGCTATTACTACTGGGGCCAGTATAGGGATTGCTATTATTACTGGGTCCACTAATATAGGGGATCACTATTACAATTGGTTCCGCAATGGGGCAGCCTATTAGTACTGGGGCCGCAATAGGGGACATTATTACTACTGGGTCTGCATTAGGGGATACTATTACTACTGTGGCCAATATGGGGGAAGCTATTACTACTGGGTCAATATAGGGCATGCTGCTACCAGTACTACTGGGACCACCAATATAAGGAGTCACTATTACTACACGGGGCGGATTTGCTGCAGAATTTACAGTAGCAGCAAAGTGGATGACATTTTAAAAATCTCATCCACACACTGTGGAAAAAATGAGCACAAAACCCGTGTGGATATTGACATGCGGTGGGGGAGTTAATTCTGCAGCATATTAATTTTAAATATAATGTATATCAATAGCCCTTCCAGCACTCCAGCGTTCCTCCCTAGTTGTTTTTTTAAACCGCCTTTTATAATGTACTTTTTCTAATGATGGAGGTAAAAATCATATGTTGTAATAAGCCCCGCCCCCAACCCCTCCCCAGACCACACCTTGGGGCTCCACGAGAAATTTTTCATTCAAAAAGGGCTCCATGGCTAAAAAAGTTTGGGAACCACTGACCTAGACATTGCCAGCACCAAACTTACTATATAGCCACAGTCCCAGAACCAGGCTTACATTTGCCTCCTTCAGAAAAAATATTATCCACCACCATAAGCAGGCTTTTATAGTAACTAAAGTCACATGACCAGCGTGCAAGGAACAGATGAAATGCCTAGTTTTAAACCCATTAATATGACGGCCCAGCAGATGTACGCACACCAGAGAACAGCTGACGCACTTTGGACATCCTGAAGCTACGATTAAGGGATAATGCCCACGCCCGAATTTCTGCCGCGTTTTATGCGGCGGAAATCCGCGGTATTACCCCAGAGCTATTAGGTTCTATTGAACCTAATAGCTCAATGTTCACGATGCGGAATTCCACCGCGGAATTTCGCAGTGTGAAAGAAAACGTGGCATGCTCTATTTGCCGTCACGCTAGCACAGCGGAAGTATTGCGTGAATCTGCGACCCTAACCCCCATCACGTCATCCAGCCGATCATCGCTGATCTTTATTGCTACATAAATGATGAGCGATGAAGCTCATGACCCCATACAGTATCCCCAGTAGTAATAGAGCCGCCCCATATACTTACCTTCTCCTGGTCTTAAGAAAGCCACTGCTCCTCTTCTCAGTGCCCGCAGCAGCACCTCCTCCCCTCTCCTCTTCTCCTGCGGAACTAAGGAGAAGAGGTCAGGGGAGATGGGGACATAAGATCCTGGAAGCACACACTACAGTCAGTGGAATCCAGCAGCGGCACAGCAAAGTAATTACCAGCTGGGAAGCTGCGGCAACCCGGCTGGTAATCACTGTAATGGTGACCAGACGTCCCGAAAAATTGAAAAAGGCTGTCCCGCTGGGGTCCCGGGAAAAAGTGGGATACAGGGTCCCAGAGTGGGATTGTACTGCCTATATCGCGTTGTCTGGACAGCTTACCTAAACTGTGAAAATGCTGTGTTATTCACGGACTGAAGCTGAATACGCTGTGTGAATGACCCCTGACATTTGTAACTGTAATCTGTTTATAAACGGGAAGGAAAGTCTCTAAGAAGTTCTAGAACAATAAGGAGCTGTGATGTTATTGGCTGCCGGTCTGTAGGACGTTTACACCGGGATATGCTTTACAGCGGAGAACCTTTGGAGGTTAAAATGTGTTTTAGGGTTCAGTCACACATCATGGAAATGGTGCAGAGTTTCTGTAGTGGGAAATCTGCACCAAAATTTGCATTAAAAACCACATCAAATTCTGCAGTTTTTTATGCAGATCTGATGCAGATTTCACCTTTTCAATCGAAGGGGTGAAGTCGGCTTTAGATCTGCACTGATGATACGCGGTTTAATGTGGATTTTGGTGATGGGGTTTTCATGGAAGTGCAATCCAGACAAAGTGCCGCTCCCTTCAGGTGCCTACAAGCATGTGTCCCGGCAGCGGTCACACCTCATATATCCCTCTATGGCAGAACATAATGTGCACAACACCGCTGTGTGTTATATTCCTGCATCATCTACTATGTACATAGAATTATTATGCACTGGCTGCTCGTTAAATACAGAATACAATTTAAACTCGCTACCCTCATCCACAAAGCCCTCCACAGCGCAGCGCCCCCCTATATTGCCTCTCTCATCTCAATCCATCACCCAGCTCGGGCTCTCCCCTCTGCTAACGACCAGACTGAGCGCCCCCTTAAAGGGGTTGTCCCGCGAAACAAAGTGGGTCTATACACTTCTGTATGGCCATATTAATGCACTTTGTAATGTACATTGTGCATTAATTATGAGCCATACAGAAGTTATCAGAAATTTTTCACTTACCTGTTCCGTTGCTAGCGTCCTCGTTTCCATGGAGCCGTCTAATTTTCAGCGTCTAATCTCTAGATTAGACGCGCTTGCGCAGTCCGGGTCTTCTTCTTTTCTCAATGGGGCCGGAGACCGGCTCCTGGTAGCTCCGCCCCGTCACGTGCCGATTCCAGCCAATCAGGAGGCTGGAATCGGCAATGGACCGCACAGAAGCCCTCCGGTCCACCGAGGGAGAAGATCCCGGCGGCCATCTTCAGCAGGTAAGTAAGAAGTCACCGGAGCGCGGGGATTCAGGTAAGCGCTGTGCGGTGTTCTTGTTTAACCCCTGCATCGGGGTTGTCTCGCGCCGAATGGGGGGGCTGTTGAAAAAAAAAAAAACGTTTCGGCGCGGGACAACCCCTTTAATTTGAACTTCTCATTCCCGCTGTCCTCTGGAACGCACTACCAAAGGCTACCCGGGCAATCCAGGACTCGCAGAATTTCAGGCGTGCTCTAAAAACGCACCTCTTCAGGGAGGCATACCGCATACCCTAAACAAACCCCTCTGTACTCCGCCTGATAACATGCTCCCTGACCTACTGACTGCAATCCCTGCTAGCCATCATAAACCGTTCCTGCAGTCATAGCGATTCTGCCGTTACACGGCCAAATGTCTGACCATTGTCTGTGTATAGAATCCCTCACTCTCCACCTCGCCATACCGTGTACATCTCCGCCATACGGTGCACATCTCCTGCCCTTTACCTTCTGTATCACCCCATTATCTGTAGTATGTAAGCTCGTTGGAGCAGGACCCTCACCCCTATTGTTTCCATCAACTGATTACTATGTAACCGTGGTTCTGTAATTTTTGTACTTTTGTCTTTCTGTATTCCCCTTGTCTATGTAAGCGCTGCGGAATATGTTGGCGCTATACAAATAAAGATTATTATTATTATTATGTCTTGCTCTCATAGACAATATTTTATGTACTCAATATCGTGTATCTGAATATTATTCTGTTTTGTCTTCTTCTTCTCCTTTCCTTTTATGCAATTATAACTCTCCCACTTGTGGACCTATTCATGGAATTGTTAGTGCGCCCCCAGCTAAACTGAGGAAGGGGTCATTTACCCCAAAACGCGTTCTGTATGCTGGGCGGTCACCAATAAAAGAGAAGTTTGGACTAATTCTCTCTAGTCTAATATCAGTGTTCTGGCAGTTTGTGTCGCTACCAGTTTTTGTCTTTCCTTTCATGGTCCACCATTAACATCCAGACACTTCTGATTCGGTGAAGTTCTGCATGAACGACATTGGTTACAGTTTCCGCAGGGATTGATCTGCATGACGTCACAATTTCTCCCCAGAGTGCAGCCAGTGTAGCGGGTTTTCTATGATATATCACATACTTTAGGGTTTCCCACAGATTAACATCGAGGGGTGTTACATCACGGGAATGGGGAAGGAATTCAACAGCACCTCTCCATCCTACCCAGCATCCTGGCAGAGCGCCATGGAGATTGTCTCTCACAGCTCGGTGGTAGTGCGGTGGTGCGCCATCTTGCTGGACATAAAACTGCACAAAAAATTAGGCCCCTCTCTATCTTTGTTGCACCAAAGGTCCCCATAGAATTCCACAGGTGATGTGCAAAGACTCTAGACGATGCGTGAAACACAGTGCAAAACGTAACAAAAAGAACACATTTGGATCTCATTAGGCTAAATAGCTGGTTAATCCATGGAAGAGGGTGTAAGGAACGCATGTAAACTGGCACCACGTGCGCAATAAGTACAGTACTGTGCGCAGACACGCGTGTAAATCAACCTCAACAATCTTCTTCATGCAAAAATATGTTGTACTGGGGTGTTCGTTTTTGTACATACGGTCGTGTGAAGCCGCCCTTAAGGTAACAGTTGTTGCTTCTATATATATTCAAAACTATCTACACCACATATACATTACACATGTGCATTATTCCGGTCAGTGTGAATAATGTGCAGCGCATGGTACATCATCACTTCTACTATTCTGCCCCCTGTTAGGAGGACCCAGTGGTGTTCGGCCAACAAGATCAGGAAGCACCACCTCTAAGACCATCCGAAAGAGACTACGATTCCACCATGTGCTCGGCCGGGGAGCCTACGGGGAAGTCGTGCTGGCAGAAGACACCGTTACGTGCCAGCAGTTTGCTGTAAAGGTCATCAAGAAGAGAGCCCTGCTAGCGGAAGTGGAGCTGGCGGATGTGATGGTGGAGCACCGCGTGTTGCAGCTGACGTCTGGGAGTCCCTTCCTCGTCCATGCAGAATTTGCATTTCAGACCAAGGTATAGTTATTATCACACATCTCCAAACTCCACCGCTATGTGCCCCGTAGATGTGGACATTGTAGTATATCTTCCTATTAACCAACCTCTTACATATCTCTTCTACATTACAGACACACGTTCTGCTTGGATTGGAGTACCTGAGCTGCGGGGACCTGGACCAACTCCTGCAGGTGAAGGGACGGCTTGATGTCAACAGCACCAGATTCTACGCTGCGGAGATGGTGTGCGGCATCCAGCACCTCCACACCATGGGGATCATCCACAGAGATCTGAAGCCCGAGAACATCCTGGTGGCTGAGACGGGCCACGTGAAGATCACCGATTTCGGTCTGGCCTTAGAGAACATGTATGGAGACCGAACGGCCAACGATTATGCTGGAACCGAAGACTATGTTGCTCCTGAGGTGAGAGGAATAGACTCTTCCTACCATTTTTTTTACATAAATGTAATCATGTTCTTGGGTTGTGGATCGTGGAGACAGCAGATGATGTAGAACGTATTTACCAGCTTACTAACTGTTTTCTGTTTATGGCAGATGGACGCCAGAGAGGAATATAACGCCGCCGTCGATTGGTTTTCATTTGGAGTCATCATGAATCAGATGATTACCGGTGAGCGTAAGTATCATCACAAACTCTTCAATGAGTCCACCTCCGGAGCGAAGAACATCATCTTACAGGTGAGCAGGTCACTTTTATTTATTCTTTTTGCTAATGGTGTTGGAATAATTTGTGATGCTTTTATTGTCTTTTCTAGTCAGATTCTTGTAATTATAGTCTGTAATCACAACTACATTTCTTATTTCAGCTCCTTAAGAAAAACTCAGCAAAGCGTCTCGGAGTCAACGGAGACATCCGAAAGCACCGCTTCTTCCAGCAAATCGACTGGATCTCTGTGGAATCCCTGAGGGTGCCCCCACCGCACATCCCTGAGGTAAGTAAATCAACAGAAATTGAACATCTAGAGCCATTCCATCTGGACGCCGTGGAAGCAGCAGAGGCCAAGGACTTCCATCCGTCATCTAAAGAACAGGCCATGTTCAGAGGGTTTTCATTCTCCACCTTGAAGACCCTCTTAGACACTGGCTCTACCACCACCAGAGCGAGCGGCCCTCCTGAGCCCCCGTGAGAACATCAAGAGGAAGGACGCCGAGGGACCCCTTAGGAGTGTGCCAGCAGTACCACCCAGCTGGCGGTAAGTACAGGCGCCACAACATCTGCGCCCTGTAGAATCATAGGCATGTGCATTATACTAAACACCTTAAAAAAATTGCTTTTGTTTTTTTACCAGTAGATGGATTTCCCCCAACCAATGACAGCAGCAGCTGATGGTGCTGCCACGGGTGAGGGGGAAACACATTGGTGTGCGATGGCCGGCTATTAAGGGGTGGAAGGAGGCCGGATTTTTTTTTTTTCTTAGTGACATCGTAGCACATGTCTATGATTATTTCACATTTACTGGTAATTGCATTTCCTCCCGTCCATCACAGTATTGTAATGAGCGATGGGGAAATGAGGTGAGTGATGGCCGGCTATTAAGGGGTGGAGGAGGCCGGATTTTTTTTTTTTAAGTGATCCAATGATCACAAGTTCAAGTCTCCTGAGCGGCCTAAAAAAAAGATTTAAAAATAAGTGAAAAAGTATTTTTTAATAAAAATATATATATATATTTACTAAAAAAAATATAAAAAGCAGTCAAAAAGTCGTTCATACTCCAAAATAGTAGAAATAGAAACCGTCGGTCAATGACAATAAACAAGCCTCCACACAGCTGCAGCAATAGAAAAATAAAAAAACTCAAAATTATTTTTAAAAAACTATTTCATTTTTTAAATGTCGCCCAACAAAAAGCTATTTAAATTTAGTATCACAATCATACCGACCCACAGAATAAAGTCATCATCTCATTTTTGATGCAATGTGTACATTGTAAAAAACAGACAAAAATAGTGTAATTGCTTTTTTTCCATTTAACTTCACTTAAAAATCTGCAGGAAGTTTTTCAATACATTTTATGGTCCACTAATTGAAAAATAAAAATCGTCCTGTAAAAAACAAGCCATCAGACATCTACACTGATGGAAAAATGGATTTCAACTTAGACCCCAAGCATCAGTTAGATCATAAATTACCAAAAATATCAATATTGTAATGTGTTTTCCTCTCCCTGCCACAGTGAGAACTTGAAGGGGTTAGCCCAATAGGCCCAAAGAGAGGTTAGTGTAGTGTAGGTCCCATCTACAAGAGGTCGCCTTGTCGTGGCAGATGGGCTCACATGTTTTGATCAAAATGTGTGCTAAGAACCTCACGAGTTTATGTGTCAGTAGATATAACAATAATGTCATTTAAATTCAGATATTAATTACTTGCAGTAGTGCTGCAGCTGCTTGTATTGTCGCAGCCACGGCATATATGAACCTGCGCGTTCAATTTGTTGGTAGGAAATGCAGAGTAAATCTGTTTTTTGATATATTTAAAGCGGTGGCTGCCTCCATATTTCTCATGCACCCTCTCCACCCATGTGTCCCACATCCTCATTAGAGAAAGTAACTGAACCCCACTTTCCTGAATGCATTTGGTCTATGCAGCATTTAATGTCTGTACAGTATATTTTTGGTTCATATTGGGTACTGGGTAAAGATTGGTGTAATTATTAGTCAGAAAAGCTTAAGTGGTTCGGGTTGTTTGCTCTTTTCTAACATGCTTAAGTTGGACAATCCCTTTAATGTCTTCCTATTAAGCCTTGCCACATGCAGGACTTTGAAAGGAAGAAATCCATAGCAATCCTGGGAGACCTTCACAAGGCCCAAAGCTATCCTGGTTACCGAACGGTACCCCATGATCTCATCACAGGGGCCATTCAGGATACAGAAGGAGCCTCCTCCCTATTTAGTAACAATGCCCCTCGTGACCCTCTTACAGTTATAATGCCCATTAGACCCCCTTGCAGTGCTATCTGTTATATGCATTTGGGAAAAAAAAAAGCACATACTGACGTGCGTCTCTTCTCCCATCTCTCGGCCTCTGCTGTCTGCGTCACACAAGACTCATTCCAACTTCTAAAAAAAAAAAATATACTCACCTTGTCCTGGCAGACGGAGTTCAGCGCGGTCGGCCTGCAGTGGGTGTGAGTGAGAGCTGCCCCTGATTGGCTCAGCGCTGAGCCAATCAGAGGCAGCTCTCACTCACACCCACTCACACCCACTGCAGGCCGGCCGCGCTGAACTCCGTCTGCCGGGACAAGGTGAGTATATATATTTTTTTTATTTTTACACATTTCTGGATGAATTGCAGGGAAGGGCTTATATATTTAAGCCCTTTCCGACAATTCATCCCGCGATCGCCCGCAGCGCATTGCTTTCAATGGAGCCGGCTGTATTGTCGGCTCCGTTGAATTCAATGCGCTGGACAGCTCCGGCCCGTTTCTATTGAAACGCGGCTAGGAGCAGTTTTTTGGGGTGATTTTTCGGCCCCGGTCACGTGATTTGCGGATGTGCATCCGTCATGCGATCCGCAAATCGTGGTAAAAAACGCCGGCACTCTGCTGTCGCACAGAGAAACCAAGCATAAGGAACATAAGTGTCAGCACTGACGCCTGGTGGGAACTTGATTATTCGAGCATATGGTAATTTCTCAAGGTTTAAAAAAAACAAAAACAAAAAAAAAACAAGATTTTTGTAAGAACTTATCATAAAATCTCTTTTTTGTCTTTTTCTTTGGGGGATACAGCATGACCTTGGGTATAGCTTCTGCCACTAGGAGGCGACTCTAAGCATAAAAAGTGTTAACTCCTCCCACGAGCTATAACCCCCTCCAAGCATCATGCTAGCTCAGCTTGTATGCAAGCAGTAGGAGCGGCCAGTAGGATATGATAATAGATAATAAATAACAATAATCAATCTAACACCAAGTGCGACCGAACTGAGAACACTCCAACCAAGAGAAGCATACGTTACCGTTCTAATACCAGACTGGGTGGGTGCTGTGTCCCCCAATGAACAAGACGAGAAAGAGATTTTATGAGAAGTTCTTACAAAAATCTTGTTTTCTCATCTGTATCATTGGGGGACACAGCAAAGACTTTGGGATGTTCTAGAGCAGTACCCAAGGGGATGGGAAAATAAAAGAAGCCGCAGGTGTAAAGAAGCATAACCAGCTTCTTCACCGCGACCAGCGTTAACTGAAGCCTAAGCATCCAGCAAGCTCAGAGACTGAGCATAAAGGAGCCGGAGTAGCGGTCCCAACCCCCCACCGGGAGAAAGCTCTCAATGCAGAGTTTCAGACGAGGCACCTGCTGTCCGAGTAACATGTGCCGGAACACGGCTAGAATGTGCCTGACATGGTGATCCTGTACCGCCGCGGAGCGGAGTCAGTGTGAGGCGCCCACGAAGGGCACGACTTGAACTGACAAGAGGGCCAGACGAAAGCCAAGGCGACTCTGACACTGCGTCAGGGCTGCCTGCAGGGAGCTGCAGGAGGGGCAACGGGAGCTACCGACAGGTAATGCTCAACCCAGTCTGGAGCAGACGAGGGAAACTATGTGTCCATCCATAAGGAAGTTACCACAGGTCTCAACAAGGCTGGAGTAATGCCGGCAAATAGTTTGAACGTTCTTGTTCAGAAGACGAGATAATCTCTGCTGGATGTAATCTTGTACTGTAGACAGCGTACTTAGTAAGTGGCGCTCGCCGGCCGCTGTCCGCGTGTCATCCTGGGCTCGGACACTGCGGTACGTCTGCCTGCAGGCAACTGCAGGAGGGACAACAGGGAAGCTACTGACAGGCAAGGCTCACCCTGGTGTGGAGCAGACACGAGGAGCGATGTGTCCCAAGACTCCCTGTGCCAGTACTCTGTCCGTATGGAAGGTACCACAGGTCTCAGCAAGCCTGGAGTTAAGCTGACAACCAGTTCTAGCACTGTTGTCCGTGACACAAGATATTCTCCGTCTGGATGTAAATCTCGTATTGTAGCGAGAGCGTACTTGGACCGTGGCTCTGGCCCTCCCTGTCCATGTGTTATACTGGAATCCAACATCTGCGGTGCGGCTAGCTGCAGGGAACTGCAGGTATGGGAGGAACTACAGGTGACAGCAAGCCCAGAATCACGCTGAGGTTGGATTGGGCAGGGAGGAAACGTGACTATGGCATAGTAGTAGTAGGGGGCCATAGTGTTTGGGGTGGGGGAGGAGAAGCTACCTCAGAGCATTGCCCAACACTGGCGACTTTGGAACACACACAGGCTGCCTCCTGGTCTCCGCCATTGACAGCAAAAAAGACCGCAGGCGGCATTATACAGGAGACACGCGCGACCGAATATCAAGCTGCGCAGCAAAACCTATAGATAAGTCGCATGGTGGCAAAACACATCAGGCACACAGTATGGAATGCCAAACGGTAGCAAAATAACGCACGTTGCGCCACACAGCGGCATACCTCACAGGCTGCTTGGCGCTACGCCTACATGCCGCTTAATAAATAGAGTAAAAGAAATGAAAAAGGAGGGTGGAGCAAGACCCAGTGAGGGTAGTGGAATATTTATGGAGTACAGAGAGTTTTCAATGATTGAGTATTTTGAATGGTGGAGGTGCTGCCAACCAGATGACGCTCCACCAGTGTGGGCGTAAGTGTAGCAAAAAGGATGTGAAAAGAACTGGTATGGAGGCGCAACACTCTAAGCTACTAGAAGATGTAGATCAAAGTCCAATGTGTGATGGTGAAAGCACTTCTTTTTTATTATTTTTTCAGAAATTAAAAACCAGCAATGGAATACGCGTTTCGGGGAAGAACCCCTTCGTCAGTTCGGCTGGATAGGACTGTGTGATAAGTACAAATAGATAATGGAGGAGTGATTAACAAAGAAAGGGGAGGAGAGGGGAGAGGAAAAAAAAAAAAAATTCATATACATAATGAAGTCTCACAAATGTGTCAATAAGAACAATAAATATATGATGAAAACATCGATCTGAACAGTGATAAGATATATATGAGACAAAAAACATAATATTCTTTCATATTCTTTCATGTACGGATGCTCATATTCTTTTATGTTTTTTGTCTCAATACCTTTATTCTATGGCTCAGTACGATTACTATGATACCAAACTTGTATGGGTTTTTTTGCTGTACTACTTGTATTTTTATTCAAAGACATTTCATTTTTTGATATTATTTTCTTCTGAGTGCGATAACTTTTTTATTTTTCCGTCGACATAGTTGTGCGAGGGCTCATTTTTTGCTACTTCCTGTAGTTTACGTTGGTACCACTTGGGAACAGATACGACCTTTTAGTCGCTTTTTATTGCATTTTTTCTTGGAGACAGGGTGTCCAAAAAAGTACATTTCTCGCTTACTTTCTTTTTTTTCTTTTTCTTGGACGACGTTAACCATGCGGGCTAAATAATGCGTTACTTTGATAAATCACACTTTTACGAACACAGCGATACCAAATATGTAGTTTTATTTCATTATTTAGATTCTTTTATTGAAAATATGGCAGAAGGTGTTTTTTTTAAAACTTATATTACTTGTTTTTAAAAAATTAGTAAAACTTTATTGTTATTTTTGCTTTTTTTATAGTCCCCACAGAGAACCACAACATGTGATGTTTCCATCGCTCCTGCAGTATGATGTAATGTAATAGCATTACATCATACTGCGATTGGGCAGGCAGTCTATCAAGCCCCCCCATGGGGATAGCTTGACAGGCATACTGCCAAGACAGTTACGGGGCCTTTCAGAAGGCCCCGGGCTGCCATGACACCCGCACGGCTCCCTGCGATCATTCGGCGGATTTAAATGCCTTTGTCAGAATTGACTGTGGCATTTAAATGGGTAACAGCCGGGATCGGCCACCTGGCCGATTGCAACTCTTGCCGCCGAGTGTCGGGTGTAATAAGCAGCCTGCATCTGAGATGTATTAAAAGAGATAGCCGTGCGATCTCTCTTCATACATACCCCGACCCCGCAGAACGTAACTGTACATACTATAGCGGGAAAAGGTTAATGTTTCCCAAATCCTCAGCATTTTAACAATGTTATAGTTATTGGACCAGGAATGGACCATACCGGTATTAAACATATTGTTTTACTTATCAATGCTGTACAAACAACAACAGTACAAGTTTTAACTCTCAGGATGGCTAAATAGCTAAGAGATATACACACCCCGCTGGAATGCACCGTTTGGAGTGCATGACGCTCCAGGGACGCCAGTCAATGTTCAGTGGAATGCACGCTGGAACGCAGCATCATTCCATGGCGCCGTGTGACGTGAACTAAGAGCGCCCACTCGGGATAATGTTCCATATGTCTGATATCAATAGTTACATCACAACTACATGCAGCGACAGCACCCAGGCGAGCGAGCTCGGGGAGACACCTCGTTCATATAAGGCTAGCAGTAACGGACGCCAGCGTCACCATGTTATGATGCGTGGCATCATCAATGTGGGACGTACCGCGAGAACAGCGCCAGTACACCACTCCCCTATGAAGGAAATACCAACTAGTATAAAAGTAAGTCCTGTTACCCTCTTTAGTATGCTTGATAAAGGGGCACATACCGCCCTGAACCACGTTGCATCGTCTGTTTTATTACCTGTACCCAGTGATTTGTCTACCTACCTGTATTTATTGCTATTTGGTCAATTAAAATCCCCCTTTCTGGATGACAATTGTTTTGGATAAACTTACCTGGCCTGCAGTCCATTTGGGGAGGTCTCAAGGACATGAGAGCTCCCATCTAAGTAAGTTTTCCATTTATCGGACTGTTTTTATGTTATCCTTATGAGCGCCGGACAACCAAACTAAACTAAATTATAGAGCTTACAGGGCAGGTTCTGAGGAGTCCGGGGGTGTCGTTTTTAAACTCACCCGGCTTGTTTCTGCGCCATCATATGTGGAAGTGGCACAAGTAGACTCATGTCTGCAGACTGTGCAAGGAAATACATATTGCTCTCTATGGAAGTGGACACACAGCTGTAGAGATGAGTCCGCTGGTGCCGCCTTCCATGGGGAACAGCAGGGGAACAGGGAGCTAGGTAATTATATCATTCTTGGGCCCCTCGGAACCTACCCTTCGAGTAGTAGAACTTAGTTTATGGTGCTTTTAGGTGGTGACAGATTCCCTTTAAAATGTTCCCATACATATTATATGAAGGTCAATTTTAGCAGGACCAGACTACTATTTCATGTGTACGGGGATGTCCCAACTCTACCCTGACAAGGGTAAGTGCGATCAGGCATGATGGAGCTCAACATAGCACTTCCTACGTGTGTGTCAGAAGGAATAGCTGTCACCCAGGCAACCATTTGGTCAACTACTGTCTAAGGTGTGAGACCAGCGATAGCCTTCATCATAAACACATGCAATACGTAATTGAATTGCAGACATGAAAAATATGCAAACTTTCCACAAGAAATAAAAGAACTCACCAAGCCATAGAAATCCGGGGATCCAGATAGTTCAGCTTGGAGGACGAGGCCATCTGTTTCTTGTCTTCTCTGTCAGTCTCCTGTACCTCCAAGTTCAGCAGCTGCTCTTCCATTCTCACGACAACTTTCTTCTTGCTTTCCAGAAGTCTAAGATGAAAGGAAGTCATCAGGTGCCGCATCCATAGAAAGATTTCTCCAAGTGACTGTTAGGGTAAAGCCGTACATTACGGATCTGACACTGATTTTCGCAGTGGCAAAATCTGCACTAAGTAGTGCCAAGATTTTGTGAAGTCCCATCTACATTGCTTGTACTGTGACACACCGCAGATTTACCGCACACAATTCAGCAGCAGTAAATGCGTATTCTACGTCTGGCCTTACACTGAGGGTGGTTTGCCACACAGCGCTTTTTGGAATAACTCAACTGCAGTTCTTTGAGGCCAACCCAGTAATGGATTCCAGTAGAAAGGAGGAATCTAAGTCCTTCGTTTAAAGGAATTGTATCAAGACTAGAGATGAGCGAACGTACTCGTCCGAGCTTGATATTCGTGCGAATATTAGGGTGTTCGGGATGCTCGTTACTCGTAACGAGCACCACGCGGTGTTCTGGTTACTTTCAGTTTCCTCTCTGAGACGTTAGCGCGCTTTTCTGGCCAATTGAAAGACAGGGAAGGCATTACAACTTCCCCCTGTGACGTTCAAGCCCTATACCACCCCCCTGCAGTGAGTGGCTGGGAAGATCAGATGTCACCCGAGTATAAAAGTCGGCCCCTCCCGCGGCTCGCCACACATGCCTTGTGAGTTAGCTGAGGGAAAGTACTATCCTGCTGGTGCTGCTGTAGGGAGAGCGTTAGGAGTCAGTGTAGGCTTCAAGAACCCCAAAGGTCCTTCTTAGGGCCACATCTACCTGTGTACAGGCTGCTGCTAGCAGTGTTTTTTTTTTTTCCCCCCGAAAATCGGCAGTGCAGAGCATTGCACCCGGCATTAGGGACAGAAGTGGTGCATAGGCAGGGAGAGTGTTAGGAGTGAGTGTAGCCTTCAAGAACCTCAATGGTCCTTTCTAGGGCCAAATTTAAGCGTGTGCAGTACTGTGCTGGCTGCTGTTAGCAGCGTTGCATTTTTTTTTTCTTCTAAAAATCGTCTGTGCAGAGCATTGCACCCTACATTGATACTACAGGGACAGAATTGTGTAGGCAGGGCCACAACACAGTTATTGTTCATTGAATATACGCAGTGGGTCCTTCCCTTTGCAAAAAAGGAAAAGAAATTATATTTGGCCTGCCTGTGTCAGTCCTAAGGTCTCCGTGTACGTGTGTGCTGCGTGGACAACGTACAAAAATCAGACGCAACCAGCTACGGTTTACTGCAGGCTTGCGCCATTGTCTTTCCTGACTGGCAAATACCTGCTCTGCTAGAGTTAATAACTCTGCTACACTAAAGTTGTGTGTCACTTTTTCAGGGCCACACTACAGTTCTAAAAGTTATTGTTCATTGAATATACGCAGTGGGTCGTTCCCTTTGCAAAAAAGGAAAAGAAATTATATTTGGCCTGCCTGTGTCAGTCCTAAGGTCTCCGTGTACGTGTGTGCTGCGTGGACAACGTACAAAAATCAGACGCAACCAGCTACGGTTTACTGCAGGCTTGCGCCATTGTCTTTCCTGACTGGCAAATACCTGCTCTGCTAGAGTTAATAACTCTGCTACACTAAAGTTGTGTGACACTTTTTCAGGGCCACACCACAGTTATTAAACGTATTGTTCATTGAATATACGCAGTGGGGCCTTCCCTTTGCAAAAAAGCGAAAAAATTATATTTGGCCTGCAGGCTTGCGCCAATTTATTTCCTGCCTGGGAAATCAAATCACTGGTAATACAGCATGCTGAGGGGTAGGGGTAGGCCTAGAGGACGTGGACGCGGCCGAGGACGCAGAGGGCCAAGTGAGGGTGTGGGCACAGGCCGAGCCAGTGCGGTGGCCAGGGGTAGAGGCAGGGCCAGACCGAATAATCCACCAACTGTTTCCCAAAGCGCCCCCTCGCGCCATGCCACCCTGCACAGGTTAAGGTGCTCTACGGTGTGGCAGTTTTTCACAGAGACGCCTGACGACCGACGAACAGTGGTGTGCAACCTTTGTCGCGCCAAGATCAGCTGGGGAGGCACCACCAACAGCATGCGCAGGCATATGATGGCCAAGCACCCCACATTGTGGGACGATGCCCGTTCACCGCCTCCGGTTTGCACCACTGCCTCTCCCCCTGTGCCCCAACCTGCCACTGAGATCCAACCCCCCTCTGAGGACACAGGCACTACCGTCTCCTGGCCTGCACCCACACCCTCACCTCCGCTGTCCTCGGCCCCATCCAGCAATGTCTCTCAGCGCAGCGTCCAGACGTCGCTAGTGCCACAGTTTGAGCGCAAGCGCAAGTACGACGCCACGCACCCGCACGCTCAAGCGTTAAACGTGCACATTGCAAAATTGATCAGCCTAGAGATGCTGCCGTATAGGCTTGTGGAAACGGAGGCTTTCAAAAGCATGATGGCGGCGGCGGCCCCGCGCTACTCAGTTCCCAGTCGCCACTACTTTTCCCGATGTGCCGTCCCAGCCCTGCACGACCACGTCTCCCGCAACATTGTACGCGCCCTCACCAACGCGGTTACTCCCAAGGTCCACTTAACAACGGACACGTGGACAAGCACAGGCGGGCAGGGCCACTATATCTCCCTGACGGCACATTGGGTGAATTTAGTGGAGGCTGGGACAGAGTCAGAGCCTGGGACCGCTCACGTCCTACCCACCCCCAGAATTGCGGGCCACAGCTCGGTGGTGGTATCTGCGGCGGTGTATGCTTCCTCCACTAAAGCACCTTCCTCCTCCTCCTCCTCCAACGCAACCTCTGTCTCGCAATCAAGATGTGTCAGCAGCACGTCGCCAGCAGTCGGTGCCACGCGGCGTGGCAGCACAGCGGTGGGCAAGCGTCAGCAGGCCGTGCTGAAACTACTCAGCTTAGGAGAGAAGAGGCACACGGCCCACGAACTGCTGCAGGGTCTGACAGAGCAGACCGACCACTGGCTTGCGCCGCTGAGCCTCCAACCGGGCATGGTCGTGTGTGACAACGGCCGTAAGCTGGTGGCGGCTCTGCAGCTCGGCAGCCTCACGCACGTGCCATGCCTGGCCCATGTGTTTAATTTGGTGGTTCAGCGCTTTCTGAAAAGCTACCCCCACTTGTCATACCTGCTCGGAAAGGTGCGCCAGCTCTGCGCACATTTCCGCAAATCCCACACGCACGCTGCCACCCTGCGGACACTGCAACATAGGTTTAATCTGCCAGTGCACCGACTGCTGTGCGACGTGCCCACACAGTGGAACTCTACGCTCCACATGTTGGCCAGACTCTATGAGCAGCGTAGAGCTATAGTGGAATACCAACTCCAACTTGCGCGGCGCAGTGGGAGTCAGCCTCCTCAATTATTTACAGAAGAGTGGCCCTGGTTGGCAGCCATCTGCCAGGTCCTTGGAAAATTTGAGGAGTCTACCCAGGTGGTGAGCGGCGATGCTGCAATCATTAGCGTCACCATTCCTCTGCTATGCATCTTGAGAAGTTCCCTGCAAAGCATAAAGGCAGATGCTTTGCGCTCGGAAACAGAGCCGGGGGAAGACAGTATGTCGCTGGATAGTCAGAGCACCCGCCTGTCTATATCTCAGCGCGTTGAGGAGGAGGAGGAGGAGCATGAGGAGGATGAGGAGGAGGGGGAAGAGACAGCTTGGCCCACTGGTGAGGGTACACATGCTGCTGGGCTGTCATCCTTTCAGCATGTATGGCCTGAGGAGAGGGAGGAGGAGGAGGAGGAGGATCCTGAAAGTGATCTTCCTAGTGAGGACAGCCATGTGTTGCGTACAGGTACCCTGGCACACATGGCTGACTTCATGTTAGGATGCCTTTCTCGTGACCCTCGCGTTACACGCATTCTGGCCACTACGGATTACTGGGTGTACACACTGCTCGATCCACGGTATAAGGAGAGCCTTTGCACTCTCATTCCCGAAGAGGAAAGGGGTTCGAGAATGATGCTATACCACAGGGCGCTGGTGGACAAACTGATGGTAACCTTCCCATCCGACAGCGCTAGTGGCAGTAGGCGCAGTTCCGAGGGCCAGGTAGCAGGGGAGGCGCAGAGATCAGGCAGCATGTACAGCGCAGGCAGGGGAACATTCTCCAAGGCCTTTGCCAGCTTTATGGCTCCCCAGCAAGACTGTGTCACCGCTCCCCAGTCAAGGCTGAGTCGGCGGGAGCACTGTAAAAGGATGGTGAGGGAGTACGTAGCCGATCGTACGACCGTCCTCCGTGACGCCTCTGCCCCCTACAACTACTGGGTGTCGAAGCTGGACACGTGGCCTGAACTCGCGCTGTATGCCCTGGAGGTGCTTGCTTGTCCTGCGGCTAGCGTCTTGTCAGAGAGTGTGTTTAGTGTGGCTGGGGGAATCATCACGGATAAGCGTACCCACCTGTCAACCGACAGTGCCGACAGGCTTACACTCATCAAGATGAACAAAGCCTGGATTTCCCCAGACTTCTCTTCTCCACCAGTGGACAGCAGCGATACGTAAGCAATACGTAGGCTGCACCCGCAGATGGAAGCTACGTTCTCTCTCACCATCCAAAACGGGGACATTTCTGCTTCATCAATCTGTGTCTAATATTCCTCCTCCTCCTCCTGCTCCTCCTCCTGAAACCTCACGTAATCACGCTGAACGGGCAATTTTTCTTAGGGCCACAAGGCTCACTCATCTAATTTTTCTAAACAATTTTTATGTTTCAATGCTCTTAAAAGCGTTGAAACTTTAACTTGAACCAATTTTTCGTTAAACTGGGCTGCCTCCAGGCCTAGTTACCACTTAAGCCACATTAACCAAAGCGATTAATGGGTTTCACCTGCCCTCTTGGTTGGCCATGGCCAATTTTTTGGATGTACATTAGTACTGTTGATACAGCAATTTTTGTGGGCCCTCGCCTACAGTGTAATCAAATGAATTTTTAGCCCACCTGCATTACAGCTGACGTTACATCCGCTGTGTTGGGCAATGCAATGGGATATTTTTGTGTATCGCCGGTGGGTTCCAGGGAGCCACCCATGCTGTAGGTGCACACGGAGTTTAACCTACATCTGTCCACTTGTAAAGAACCCCAGTCTGACTGGGGCATGCAGTGTGGGCCGAAGCCCACCTGCATTAAGCACGACATTACTACCTCAGCTGTGTTGGGCAATGCAATGGGATATTTCTATGTACCGCCGGTGGCTTCCTGGCACCCACCCCTGCTGTGGGTCCACAGGGAATTATAAATGCATCTGTTTCCACTTGTAAAGAACCCCAGTCAGACTGGGGCATGCAGTGTGGGCCGAAGCCCACCTGCATTAAGCACGACATTACTACCTCAGCTGTGTTGGGCAATGCAATGGGATATTTCTATGTACCGCCGGTGGCTTCCTGGCACCCACCCCTGCTGTGGGTCCACAGGGAATTATAAATGCATCTGTTTCCACTTGTAAAGAACCCCAGTCAGACTGGGGCATGCAGTGTGGGCCGAAGCCCACCTGCATTAAGCACGACATTACTACCTCAGCTGTGTTGGGCAATGCAATGGGATATTTCTATGTACCGCCGGTGGCTTCCTGGCACCCACCCATGCTGTGGGTCCACAGGGAATTATAAATGCATCTGTTTCCACTTGTAAAGAACCCCAGTCAGACTGGGGCATGCAGTGTGGGCCGAAGCCCACCTGCATTAAGCACGACATTACTACCTCAGCTGTGTTGGGCACTGCAATGGGATATTTTTATGTACCGCCGGTGGGTTCCAGGAAGCCACCCATGCTGTCGGTCGACAGGGACTTCACAATAGGGAGTTGTACCTGCCCTTGTCTATGAATTAAAAAGCCCGGTCTGACTGGGGCATGCAGAGACACCTTGACAGAATGAATAGTGTGTGACACATAGGTTCCCCATTGCTATGCCCACGTGTGCAGCTCCTGATGGCGGTGGCACAGGATTCTATTTCTCATTGCTTCTGTACAGCATTGTGGGCTATCGCCCCGCCCCTTTTAAAGAGGGTCGCTGCCTAGCCGTGCCAACCTCTGCAGTGTGTGCCTGCGGTTCCTCCTCATGGCAGACGCACTTCTAAATAGACATGAGGGTGGTGAGGCATTAGGGCAGCTGAAGGCTGCGCAGGGACACTTTGGTGTGCGCTGTGGGGGGGAGGGGGGGCGGTTGGGCAGCATGTAACACAGGAGAAGTGGCAGTGGAGTGTCATGCAGGCAGTGATTGTGCTTTGTTGGAGGTAGTGTGGTGCCTAGCTAAGGTATGCCATGCTAATGAGGGCTTTTCAGAAGTAAAAATTTTTGGGAGGGGGGGGCCCCACTCTTGCCGCTATTGTGGCTTAATAGTGGGACCTGTGAACTTGAGCTGCAGCCCAACATGTAGCCCCTCGCCTGCCCTATCCGTTGCTATGTCGTTCCCATCACTTTCTTGAATTGCCCAGATTTTCACACAAGGAAACCTTAGCGAGCATCGGCGAAATACAAAAATGCTCGGGTCGCCCATTGACTTCAATGGGGTTCGTTACTCGAAACGAACCCTCGAGCATCGCGAAAAGTTCGTCCCGAATAACGAGCACCCGGGCATTTTGGTGCTCGCTCATCTCTAATCAAGACCTAAAGTTATCCCGCGTCTCCTGGATAGGGAATAACCTTATAACTGCAGTGGTGGTCCAACCGCTTGGACTCCCACCCAGCCCGAAAATAGAGTTTCTGAAAATCCCTACATGAATGGAGAGGAGATTGCGCATGTGCAGCACCATTCTATTCATTCAATGACAATGCTGAAATTGTATAAACGCCGAGCAATCTCCAGTGCTGTCATTTAAATGAATTGGTAGTAGACATGCAAGATCTCTGCTGTGGTGGGACCATAAGGACCCCAGTTCTTGAGATCAGTGGAGGTCCCAGTGGTTGGATCCCCACAGTCAAAGTTTTCACCTGCACCAGTTTTGATGAATTTTCCTCCCAGCATCACATGTCGTCATTACAGCTCGTATGAACTGATCATAATGGTAGCTGATATACGGAATCCTAAGGATTAATACACAGGGGGATCTGGAAGGAAAAATTCCATTAGAAATAGCTGCACGCTCATTTACATGGTGCACACCACAATCGTAACCCTATTATGATGACAATTAGGGCATCCTACATACTACACCAGCTTCTCCAGGTCATTTCCCTCAGCTTCTTTCAGCACCTTCTTTGTTTATGAAATTTGTTCTTTTCTGGCCTCAATCTGTAGAAATAGAAGAGAAGACAAAGGGGTTGTCCAGTTGTAAACCACTGATGACCTGTCCTTAAGATAGACAATCAATAGTAGATTAGTGGGGTCTGCTGCCCGGACCCCCACCAATCTGCTGTTTGCTGGGACGATATGCTTGTACACTAGCTAATCTCTACAAGAAGCAGACAGCTCTGTTTCCACAGCAGTGGCCCGGCCTCATATTGCAGGCTAAGTTCCCATTGAAATGAATAGCCTTAAATACCAAACCTCCCCACTGCAGTGGGAACAGAGCTGTCTGCTTCCTGCAGAAGTCATATGAGAGCAGGTGAGCATCGGCCGCTGAATAGCTGATCAGTTGGAGCCCCATCAATCTACTACTGGTGGCCTAGCTCAAGGATAGGACAGCAATAGTTTACACATGGACAACCCCTTTAAGTAAATTGCACTACGTTATTGGTATAAATGATTGGAAACCAGAGGCTGAAACCCGTGCAAACGCAACATTTCCTACAGTTGAGGCTTTGCTACAGTTAAATTCAGTCTATACAATCCTCTGCAATCCAAGTCTGGACCCCAAGATGATACATTGTAGCAAACTGTCAGCACAGAAGATAGATTGATACTGACATTTAGGACACAGAGGATTGAGTAGACAGGATACACAGCTGTGGAAAGTATTACGTTTGTACATGCTTTTAGTCTTTGGATGTAAAGAAGAAAGATGAAACAATACCTCTGCAGCGCCACCTATTGGATGGCAGCATTCTTTTAAATGAATGCTTGACCCGTAATATATAGTTATATAAAGGGTTAAGCATTGATTTGAAGGAATGCTGCCATCCAATAGGTGACGCTGCAGAGGTATTGTTCCATCTTCCTTATGTACATATTGCCCAGAGGAGCATGGATGGCCTTATGCATCTCCTCACTCACCTTTTTGGTGCTCTCTACCTAAGGAGTGATGTTACCCCTTCCGAACTGGATGTAAAGAAGAATGTTCCCCTTTACTGACAGCAAAACGATGATCTGACACAATGAGTTAGTAAACAAATTGTAGAACTTTCGTTACACAATGGTGGATCAGCCATCTGCAGCCGGCGGCTCTCCCGCTGTTCTGTAACCGCAGTGTGATGGGAGTTACATATCACAGACCACTTTATGTAGTAGTACAAGTATATTGTTAGGGTTTTATATAAATTAAGCTTCAATGATATAAAACCCTAACAATGTACTTGTACTACTACATAAAGTGGACTGTGATATGTAACTCCCATCACACTGCGGTTAAAGAACAGCAGGAGAGCCGCCGGCTGCAGATGGCTGATCCACCATGTTATTGGTGACTGCGAGTGACATTATATTTCCTGCCCACCTCTGATCTCTTTCCTTTGGGTTTCTTCGCATTTTTGATGTTTTGTAGCATGCGACATTGCGAGTCAAGAACCTTGCGGGCTTCGCGAAATGCCCGCAACTTGTGATGTTTTGCAGCCCATGTTTTCCTAAGGAGCCTTCCTCTCTGTTGCATCGTATGAAAATGTGCGGTGTGATGAACCTTGTACAGTAGGAAATCCTATTGGAAGAGCCCTAAACTAAGCCCTAGCTGCAGAAAACAAAAACACTTACATCACCTAAGAAGCGCTGTCAGCTCCACTGCATCTTCTCCCCGATCCCCGACACTTGTCTTCAGGCAAGTCTTCTGGCTGGGGATTGGAAATTCCCCGCCTCCAGGAAACGCTGGCTCTGATTGGCTGAGCACCACACAGCAAATTATCTTCCTATGTATAATATGACCAAACGGACTGGGACAGAAGACCTCTTGGGAGCGGTGGGTTTGCGTGGAAGATGACCACTTTGCTGTCTCTGTACGTTGGTCTGCAGGGATTCTGTAGACTTGTTGCATCAATGATGATCTCTGATGAAAACAAGTGTAAGATTGACTCCAACAACCATCAGAATAAAGGATTCAAGGAGGCAGTCATCACAAAAAAGCAGAGATTCGGGACAATGTGCCATCACGCTGCTGTCAGGAGCTGCACACCAACTGTGGACAATATAAGGACCATTATCTGCTTTGCAACCAGTGATTACGACTGCGGAGAAGACAAATACATTGAAGGAGCAGAGCTGAATTCACTGAACACACCAACGTGTTGTGCGATTAAGGCTAGGGCCACGTGGCGGCACGGGTGGCAAGTTGCTGCGAGCCGCAGATCGACAAAAGTTCCAGTCTTGGTGTCTATTGTTTTGCGAGCTGCCGGTGGCAAGAATTTGTGAGATGTGCTGCAACCGCATTGGCACTAATGAGAGACTGAAGTGGAAGGGTTACACAAAGATCTTTGGTCATGTGACCCATGCTGCCGTGTAACCATAGCCTTAATATTGATAACTCGCTTGGCTCTACTACATCTCTACACAATAATCATGTTTTGAAACCTTGGAGACCATGACGACTTATTCCCTAAGAGGAAAATCCCTTAGTAGGCAGCCATATGTGTTTTCACGACCCCCAATACTATATCTGTATGCAGCCCACCGTGTGTGTATAAAGCCTAGGGCTCCAGTGGCCATCTATATCGTTAACTGCTGAGCATGCAGCAAGACGTGACAGCTCTCACCTCCCAAGTAAAGAACTTTTACACGGCTTGTCCCACAATTGGGGAGTGTAAGAAGTACAACCATCAGCCAACAAACAAGTCAACGCTCATTTGTCCGCTGATCCTTGACTTTCAACAAGCATAAAATTGCTGACTGGTCATCTGTATGTCTCCCTGTGTGAGTGGGTTTGGTACACAAAATGGCCCTGGAATAAAACTATAAAGTGGGCCCATATTGTAGCTGGGGCCAAATTAGCAGCAAGTGGGATGAACACAAGTAGGCAGGCGTCAGCAAACCGCCAGCTGCAGCACTGCTGACTGTAGGAGGGGAGAAATCTATGCGGCGTGGATAGCTCACTGCAGCAGATCTTCTACGAAGCACAGAACATGTTAGAGCTGCAGGTATATATTAAGGTGCCGCCTATTTCTACCCTTTAGGCCTCCACCACATCAATGATCATCATCGGCTGGCTTCTCTTAACCCCTTATTGTTTTCATGTCCTGGGTGTTTGGGCTTCATTCTGCAGGGCCGTGAAAACACACTGGCCCTGTAGAGCAAAGCCCCGGGGTTGGGATTGTGACAGCTCCCGCCTCTAAGCTACCGGAGATACTGAATAAAACCACTACAAGGATTAATATAACTAATAACAATATATGACAGCCAAAAAATACCTACAGACTGTGACCACATAATACCCCTAAAGTGTTACTGAAAAAAAGTATACAAGGACCAATGTTACACCCATACTGTGGCCATAGAGAGGTAGATACCAGTTCACAGCACCAGTATAATGGATCTCGACAGGCTGTGTAAGTGATTATAGTATATTAGCTCCATTAATCACTGGTGATGTCCCCTTTAATTGGGGTGTTTCACTTTTCCTTTTCTTCTCCATCCCGCTCAGACCACAATCATGATTTATCCTTCACACATATTTGTCTCTGCAGAATTTGACAGACAACTTTAACTCTAATTTTACCTTTCCATATCTCTACACAATGCCACCATTCATGTTGCTCCAGACAGTAATAATGCCATATCTGCCACTTAGTAATTTAAGCTCCTTTTTGTGCTCATTGTAATCCCCACATAGTAGTGCCAATATTAATGCTCCCCACACAGAATTTGTTCCCCCTGTTATGCCACCACTCAGTAATAATGCCCCTCCTGGTGTCCGTTTAGTAATAATGACTCTCCCGGCCCCCTTTCAAAGGGTTTGTCTGCCCATTTTTTCACTGATGGCCTATGCTCTGTATAGATCAGTAGCAGTTGATGGACGGGGTCTGCCGCTAGGGAACCCCGTCCATCAGCCCTCTGCTCAGTATAGCAGGCCGGATGCTGTAATAAGAGCACAGGGAGGTAGTACTGGCAGAAGAGAAGCAGGAAGTGAAGCCTCAGTGTGGCTCTCACATTGATTTCAATAAATAAAGCCAGCGTTCGCACTTTCTTCCCCATCATCTTATGACAACATTTGGCCCGCTGCACTGGACAACAGGCGGGATGAATAGCTGATGGACAGCAGTAGACCCTATCTATCTACTATGGATGACTTGTCCAGAGCAAACTTCAACAGTAAAAAAATGGGCAAATAATCCCTATAAGTAATAATGCCCCTGGCCCGTATTTATTAATAATACTCCTCCTGGTGTTGTTATAGTAATAATGTCGTTTGTGTCCCTTTTGTGGTAATAAGAATGCCTATTAGCCCCCTTGCAGTGCTGCCCGTTATATACATTAAAAAAAACAACACAATTACTTACCTGCGTCCCCCTCCTCCGGCCTCTGCTGTCTGCATCTGTCTGCAAATCTCACAGTTTGGCCGCACCGAAAAACTGCAAGATTTCTGTGGGAGAGCCGCAGCTCCAATGCCTGCGGCATTTTGCCCTGGCTGCTGGCATTCCGCTGCGGCTTTTTCTCCCCATAGAGAGGAGTGAGGCTGCAGTGGGGGAAAAAAAAAAAAGAATTGAGATGCTGCGGCTGTCAATTTTGCCCCGCATCTCCAGTTCGGCCCGGTTTTGCCGCAACGGATTGGCTGCCCCATGTGGACGAGATTTTTGCACAATCTCGTACAGATGGCTGGCTAATCCTGGGATTAGGTGCCGCAGGCGGACTTGTCGCACAGAATTTCCGCATGGAATTTCTATGGCAAATCCGTCTCTTGTGAACCCAGTCTTACAGCACAATTACCTCCAGGGATCACAGGTGATGTCATATCTGATTAGTGTTGTTCACTTTTGGTTTTCATCTGTAGTCGGCCCAGAACAATTTGACAATTTCTTCCAGCCATCATTTGTTTCTGCAGAATTTGCAACAGACCTCTTTAGCTCCACGCTTCCCCAGCACATGCGCAACATATGCGCAAACCCCAAATTCTGCTGCCCCCTTTTAACAGTGCCAACCAGCGGCTAACCCTAATAAATAATCTCACACACTGTTCACCAGCCTCTCCTACCACAGACCACTGCATGTACCACGCTTTCTCACAGACTGCTGAAACCCCTTAGGGTTCTGTCCCCTCCACATCACACAGCACTCTCATGGTACCCCACTTATCACATAATGCAGAAAGGAACAGAACAAAAAAGGGTCTCGGCGCTCCAGCAGGAAAGACCCGATGTAATCCTCCGAATCAGCAGTAATGGTCCTTATTCCATAATAACACAGCACAACGTGTTTCGTTGCAAGAACCGCGACTTTCTCAAGTACAATGAACTTACACTTCTTTCATCTATTTAAACAACATTTAGAAACTCATATATCCATAAATATTGTTTGTGGCAAATAATAAGGATCTTGAAGGAATCTATGTGACATCTATCCTCCATGTGTTTGAGGGCGATTTAGGATGGACTATTGAAACTTCTGGCTCATCCTTACCCAAGGAAGCCTATTCTCTGAAAGGCTCTGTATATGATACATGGAGGCATACATTGGATTGGATATTTCTTAAGGTTTATAGAGAGAATCATTTGACCCCTAGAGGCTTGAGAGTGCCTATAGGGTCAGATTTCCCAGGGATGAAGAATTCTCTGGTGAATGGAGTCTAATGTTGGGCACTTTTTCATCATTAATGTTAGATAAGTCGATTGCAAAAAGAACAGACTTGTCTATTTCTGGTTTTAAATCAGTCCTAGATTTTGGGATGCACAGCAGTAGAGAAGAAATACTGTATGCTATTAACCATATGTATAGAACTGAAAAGAATATATGTATGTGTAAGATGAAAAAACTAATCCGTGATTTGAGAGATTTCAATACCAAATCTGGACTCTCTAAGGATTTTACAAAGAAAAAAGTACAAAGTAGCCGACCTCAGAGGTCACATAGATCTAGAGATATGATTATTGAAGATCCTAATGAAAGGAGAACTTCTGCATTCTTTCCCCTGCATTTGGTTAGGGTAAACTCGGGTATATACTAATTATAATCACTCCAATAGGAATCCATACTGGAAAAGGAAAGACAAAAGGTATGATCATGTAGGAAGGACTGAGAATAATAGAGAGAATGAAAGAGAAGTAGATTATGGTAAAGATAAAAATCTAAATTTTTCCATAGAGAACAAGGTAGTAGATTTAGATTAAGACAAATAGATAAATTACCCAAAGGTAACAATAGGACAAATAGAGATAATATGACACAAACGGGGTGGAGTAACTTTAGAATATCAGAAGAACCTATAGCTAAACGTAACTTATCACAAACTGTGGACAATTCTTTATGCAATCCAGAGGTTAATTTCCATTCTATGGTTACCATTGACACCATTGTGTGTAGTACTATTATTAATGAGAGCCCTATCCCTATGCCTGAAACTATAAGAAGTCCTTTAAGAACCCCCCAAAGACAAAATAGTGATTATATATATTCTACTCTGGAACTTATATCTTACCCGATAGAAAGAGCTCTTCTAAAGGGCGGCCGATATGGGAGTCTCTAAATTTTGTATAAATAGATGAAAGAAGTGTAAGTTCATTGTACTTGAGAAAGTCGCGGTTCTTGTGACGAAACGCTTTGTACTGTGTTATTATGGAATAAAGACCATTACTGCTGATTCGGAGGATTACATCGGGTCTTTCCTGCTGGAGCGCCGAGCTCCTTTTTTGTTCTGTTCCTTTCTGCATTATCCCACAGGTTGACCTTCTCGAGGAGGAGGGACGACTGGCCAGGCGGCTCTCCTGTTTTTTCAGGATATAAGGAAAGGATTTGTGGATCTTTTTGTGCATTTTTCATATGCTATAAAGGACGTGGAGGGGTCAGTGGGGGACCTAGTGTATGGTCATCACACTGACACCGGGTAAGTCCTGTTCCCTTTTCTATACATTTGGTGTGGAGATTGTTGGAGCGCTGTCCCTCATATATGGTTTCCTTCCACTTATCACATAGGATGCCCCTTCATGGCCTTCCCCCTCGTGACAAAGAACGCCACTTATGGTTTTCCTCCCTCTCATAACACATGATGGCCCTTATGGTTCTGCACTCCCCTATTTGTCTCACAGAATGCCCCTCACGGTTCGTTCTCACATAGCAGAAATAATGCAAATTTTAAACAGGGAAAAATCTGCGTAATTTCTGTGTTAAAAACCACATCACAAGTGGCGTGGCCAAACCACCATACTGCGTAGACGCACAGAGAGCGAGCTCCGCAGGAAACGGCACAAACCAGAGAATTTAGCACGCTTCCCTACACAATTACAGTTAACTTGTCCCTTACAAGCTCTCTCAGCAGAACCATCACCAGCCGGAAGCAGGCACTGCCGGCCGGAGGGAGCAAGAGGAGAGCCGGTGCAGTAACAGCTGCGGGAACCAGGCGGTGGAGTCTGATCCTGCTAACAACATGGAGACTTCTGTCTAACTGCCAGCGCAGACCGCAAACAGCGCCCCATGCTAAACAAAGAGCATCAGATACACTCCGGGGCTGAATACCTCCACACATCGCAGTCGAGCGTTCTCACCTAGGGAGAAAGAAAATACAACCATAATGAGTAAAAATCCTATCAAAGACAAGAGAACAGAAGTCGGAGGCACCAATATCAGGATCGAGGGTCCACCTGAGTCTCATGCTCCAGACGGGTGCTCATGCTCCTTTCCTTAAATGATACACAAGCAATATTACTGGAGACAAAGACCCATTAAACTACCAAGGATCGACTATCCAGCTGTATCAAGACTTAGTCCCTTTTACATTAGCTAAAAGAAGGCAAATGAGACCGCTTCTGAAAGCCCTCAGGGCCAAAAATCTACAACATGCATGGATGTTCCCATTTGGGCTAACATTTCACAAAGATGGCAAAAGCATCATCATACACACCCCGTCCGATCTGGAAAGGGCTTGGCCTATCCCGGGCCTAACACCGATCCACATTGCCTCCTGGATGTCGCTGAGAGAAAAGGAAGCCTGCCCAAAAACAGTAATGGAGACGCCTTGGAAGGAGATATCTTGCTCCAAATCTCCCAAAAAATAGGAGATCAGCCTGTCTTGTATTCGTCACCACATGCCACTTGAAGCTCCTCAACCTTCCACCCATACTGGCGACGGGGCATCATTACCATCTTTACTGCAGGACCTGATCTTTAACAAGACTTCCCAAGGATAGCAACGTTGCTGTCAACTTTTATTGTCATGGGGGAATAAAGAACATTTTCTACTTTGCTAAACTTGGATGCTGCCGCCTCTTCTTGCTCTTTGGAATACGTCTTGGGAATAAGTTCAGATCCCTAGCGGCTCTTGCAATCAGTAAGTCCTACCACTGATGTGGACAAAAGTGACGCTGTTGGTACTCTGTTACTATTGATTATATATAACAGTCCTCATCATAATATTTCTTGTTTACGTTTTATATTTGAATGACCACTGCTATGTCATACTGGAGTTTATCTTATGTACTTTGCTGTCTGCTTTGATCTCAACTAATTGAAGGGATGTTGCCTGGATCTGGCCTCCCCCTTATACGCATTATAGGTCAATGGATCAATCTGCTAGTACTATTCTAGTAGTTATGTTCATAGTTTGTTTATGGTTGGCAGACACACGACCCTTGCGCGTATGATTGCCATAGATGGTTTAAGCGTGCGGAGGTGGGGCTGAATACCACCCCCCCTGCACTCCCCAGCCCTTGCTGGTATGCCCTGCCCCTGTGGCCGAGATGCACCTAGTCTCTCTTCCCTCAATATCAATCGTTAAACTTCTAAGTACACTTGACCTGCTTAATACAATAGATTAGAATAAATACAGCATTACTAACAATAAAATACAATAAAAGTGTCTTAAGTTAGGGTAGTGGCTGGTTGCATCAAGCTGGTGCGCAGCACCATGGTTCCAACTTTAACCCATCGTTCTGACTGTGTTACTGTGAGTAAACGTTGCAGTCCGTCAGACTTTTAAAATTGTCTCGAGTTTATAACGGTTTTACCCTTCTTCCCCGTTTAACCCCCAACTAAACCCCTGATTTCCTGAAGAGAGGTAAGCAGGCTGGGCTGTCCCGGCCCGACATACTCATCCGACTCATCCTACGCCGGCGCTAGTCTTCACCTGAAAACTAAAATGATAAATGGACTTACCGTCACAGCCATAAACACTAAAGGTCTAAATACCCCACAAAAACGAAGCCGAGTAATATGCCTCCTAAAGAAGCTAAAAACGTCTATTGTGTTTCTCCAGGAAACCCTCTGGAATGCAACGGCCCTTTGTTAGGTGGTATTTTAGCAACCACCCTACCAGCGCAGCTAAAGGGGGTGGCTGTAGCGCTGCACTCCTCCGTCCCATCTGTATTAGATGGCCATCTGTCTGATAAAGGGGATAAAGGCTTTTCTTAAAAGGCAAAATTTTAACAGAAACTGTCACATTGGTAAACCTAGATGTCCCGAACAAAAATCAGGTGGCCCGGCTTACAGACGCCCTGAAGAAACTTTCACTCTTTGCAGAAGGCAAAATAGTAGCAGGTTCAGACCTTAATCTCACCCTAAACCTCATATTGGACTCTTCCTTGGAGAAGTCTCAGAACTTACAAGAAGCATGTAGAAAACTCCATAAAATGCTGCAGAACCTACAGCTCTCTGATGGTTGGAGACAGAGGCGTAACTTAAAGCTCCTGGGCCCCAATGCAAAATGTGTAGCAGGGCCCCTAATTATAATGTTTTATTAATAGTACTGGGCTACCTATATGGAGAACAGAGGCCTTATGGGCCCCCTAAGGCTCCTGGGCTCGGGTGCAACCGCATCCCCTGCACCCACTATAGTTACGCCCCTGGTTGGAGAACATCAAACCCTTTAGATAGGGACTTCTCTTTATATTCCCCCCCGTACACGATACATACCACAGAATAGACTACATTCTTATTTCCTCCTCATTGATTTAGCAAATTAAAAAATCTACTATGGGAAACTTAACGGTCCCTGACCATGTCCGGTTACAGTCCACAAGGCCTGGAGCTGGAGGCTGAACAAGTCTCTTCTAGACAATCAAAAAGCAATTAAAAACATAACCAACCAACTAAAAAACTTTTAAGGAAAACACACAGACTCCAGATAAACACCCATTAGTGTGGGGAACGCACAATGCATGTATCAGGGGCATATTCATAGCTATAGGAGCCGCACAGAAAAAACAAAAAAACAAGCAGAAAGAAGTCATTCTGACTGAAATCTCTCATTTAGAACAGCTGTCGAAACAAAAAAAGGTGAAATCAACTGAATTAAGAGAAAAGCTTAAAGATATTTTAAACAGTAGATTTACAAAATCTCTTCTGTACTACAAACACCAACTTCATGTACGCGGTAACAAAGGAGGTCGGCTTATGTCCTCCTTAATAAAGGAAGCTAGAGGAAAAACACATATCCCAGAAAATAAATGACCCGATGGGAAAGACCCACAAGGAAACGACGATGATAGCTCAAATCTTCAAAGCTGAACAACTTGACCTCACCAGACACTTGGAAGAAATGAAAGACAAAAAACTGGAGTATGTTGGCTTTGCTTGATCTCCCTTTGAGTCACGATGAGGCGGCCTCTCTGGCCTCTCCAATCTCCCTGGAAGAGTCAACATCCATACTAAATAGCTTCCCACTACACAAGAGTCCGGGACCGGAGGGACTTCCCTTAGCACATTACTAAAAATTCCAGGAAACAATCCTTCCATATCTGGCTCTGTCACTTAATGCTTTGCTGCAATGTGCGCAGCTACCCAGACAGGGGTCAGAAACGCTATCTTTTCTCCTTAGGGAGAGCACCCAGACAGAGAGTGAGGAGACTCAAAAGGCCATTCATGCTCCTCTGGGTAATATGCAAATAAGGGAGATGGAATAATACCTCCACAGATTCCTACCGTACACTGATGAAGGGCAGACACCCTGAAACAGCTCTATGTACATCGAGTCTGGCTTTGTTTTGAATTCCCAGTCATTGTTACAAGGCTTGTATAAAGAGTCTAACTTTGGCTTGAAGGAATGCTGGCTACCCAGACAAACACAGGAAGCCTTCATCACCCTCATACACAAAGAAGGGAAAGATTCGCTCCTATGTGGAAGTTATAGACCCATTTCCCTCTTAAATTTAGGCATCAAAATATGAGCGAAACTCCTCTCAAGGCGGATTAACATCTTCATACCCAAATGGATTAACGATGAACAATTGGGTTTCCTCACTGGTAGAAAGGAAAAAAGATAACTCTGCACAGCTCCTTCATGTAATAAGATACGCACAAAACAACAAAATCCCACTAATCTTACTGGAATTGATGCTGAAAAAGCGTTCAATAGAGTAGATTGGAACTTCATGCGGTCAGTCCTGGAAAAATTCAGATTCCCACCATCTCTAATTAAAGCCATTTTTACATTATACTCCAACCCCTACGCTAAAATGAACGACTCCTTTTCACCTCCCTTCTCCATCACTAAAGGAACACGTCAACGATGCCCTCTTTCCCCGACCCGATTCATCCTCTCATTAGAAATTCTTCTCCAACTACTACGGCAGAGTAGGGGTATTGAGGGAATTAGTCTAAATCACCTTTCGCTTAACTCTGAGGCCTTTGTGGATGACACTTTATTCTAACTAACTCAGAACAAGGCCTTCTGAATCTCAATAGCATTCTACAAACCTATGGCTCTGTGTCACATTTCAAAGTAAATATCTCAAAGTCAACTGCGCTCAACATAACTCTACCCCCAGATACTGCAAAAAAAAACGTCAAACATCAACTTAATACACCTGGGGTGAAACTTGCATTGACTACTTGGGGATCAAGATTGCTAAAAATCTAGCACACCTTTATGACAAAAATTTTCCACCCCTCCTCAAAGAAATAGCCTCACTTTTACAAATTTATAATCTACCGGTGCTCTTCTGGTTTGAGAAGATCCTTCTACAAACCTACATGGTCCCCAAAATTCTTCATAAATTACAAATGCTCCCGATATATCTCCCAGAATCGCAAGTCAAGCTTTTCTAGGTTCACATGGAAGCATAAAAGACCGTGTATAGCTCACCGTCTCCTGACAGAGTGGGAGAATAAACTTACCCGATGTGTCCCAATATTATAAGTCAATCCATCAGATTGATGGAATTAACTATTTCTTCGCAAAATTGAATCGTAAGTCATTTAGCTCAAGCCTCTTATGGAACATCCCTGCTCAGGGACCTATGGCTCTCATCACAAAAAAAAAATTCAGAAAGTCATCCTTTGATCTCCTTTGGGAGGAGCATGCGAGGTCTGGGATGCCCTTCGAGGGGAGTTTGCCCCACATCCGTCACCTGCTGCCCCTCTGATCTTAATACTGGACTACTTAGGATTAAAACTGGACGATCATTCAAAACAACTGAGGCATAGCAGAGTATTAGAAGAATTTGAAAAAAAAAAATTATGCAAGTCCCCTAAAGGGACAAAAAAAATAGTAAAAAAAAAAAAATTATAATAAAAACACCACAACCCCACCTTTCTCCCTTTACTTTGTAAAAAATAAAGAATTAAAAATAAAATTACACATATGGTATTCTTGCATTCGAATGACCCAAACTGGGTGGGTGCTGTGTCCCCCAATGAACAAGACGAAAAAGAGATTTCACGCTAAGTTATTACAAAAATCTCGTTTTCTCGTCTGTATCATTGGGGGACACGGCAAAGACCTTGGGACCTTTTAGTACCCAAGGTGGGGGGGGGGGGGGGATATAAGAAGGCGCAGGTGTAAAGCAGCGTATCAGCGCTTAAACTGCTACTAGCGTTAATGGATGCCTAGGCATCCAGCATGCTCAGAGAAGGAGCATGAAGGGGCCTGAGTAAGGGTCCCATCCATTCTCCGGGAGGAAAAAAAAGACTCCTGTTAAGGAGCTTCCGACGAGGCACCCGCCGCCCGAGTAATATGAGCCGTAACACGGCCTGCGAGTGTAACTTTCCTGGCACTGTAACCCTGTACTGCCACGAAGCAGAGCCATTGCAAGTACTCCACCTTGGAAAAGCAGGAATCGACTTGGAGTTGCCAGGATTACCAGCAGTGAGCCAGCGCGACTGAAGAATGCTACCTGAAAGAGTTACTCTTGCGTAGTCAGACCGAGCCCCCTTGCCACCGGAGCATTCCTTGGGACGCAGCACTACAGAGAAAGGTGCCCACCGAATACTTCACTGAAGTGGATCCCAATACCATCGGCAGTGAGAGAATATACAGGTTGATAACGACAGTCTCCTGATGACAACCTTCGGTACAAATAGACATCCAAAACAGAGCTGTGGAGCCATCAGCTCCAAAACTTCAGGCAGTTGGGTGCCTTCCAACAGTCGACCTAGTTGTCGATATACCCCAGGTTGTCAATATCACCTTCACAGTCCTGCCACGAGGAAGCAAGCGGGTCGATTCCAGATGCCAATAAAGAAGTCACTCGTTGCAATTTACAACGGCTTTCCATGTTGACCAAGGCTGGAAGGCTTGCGGCGTGAAGGTCCCGGTTCAATTATCTTGAAGAAGTCGTATACGCAGCGGACTACCCCCAGAATGTGGGAGGATCCAGGACTGATCTCTGGCCCCAGGACGCATAGCTGAAACGCAGCATGACCCTGATGCTGGGTAACCCAACAACCCCCGTTCGTGATGGCGACTGATAGCTGAAAAGCGAAAAGAGACCTGCCTGAAGAGATCCTTCAGCTCCGTGATCCTGAGACAATATCCACAGCATTCACTTTCAGCATGAAACCATAGACTTTCGAAAACGTCTATCCTTTGGAATGGTTTCATTGCAACCGCCTGACTCCACTAGGCACCAAAGGATTAGCTGCCTAGCAGCAAGGCTACAAGGGTACACTGGTATGGGACTCTCGCTGGTCCCTTTTAGGAAACAGCAGCAGTAGAGAGGGACGAACCCTAAGAATTTACAGACAGTACCGACATAGACTGTTTCACAGTCTCCTGCAAGCAATACTGCAGGGAGAACAATGCAGGAGGATCGCAGTGTGCTTCTGGATCTGTCCGCCTGAACTCCACTGACCGTGGTAACTTAACTATACGATTCGTCTCACAAGGGAATAGGATGAACTAGTTTTGCTGAGGATCAGCTCCCTAAACCTGATCCGCAATTAGAGACTGCTCTGGTTCCAAGTACTCCTTACGGCCACCATCTCTCCGTCAGCAATATAGGAAAAAACCTGACCTGTTCTGCACCCATCAGGGTCAGCAAGAGACTCTGTCTCAACCGGTATCTTGCCTGTAGTCCAGACGACAAGCTACCCACGTCCGTACGGACACGGCTGATAGAACTAGCAGTCCAGGTTCCTAGAAACACAAGATGTCTTGTAGTTCCAAGACTGCCCGAGAGGGAGCGGACTCACAGTGGGTCGGCATGGAAAAGAGCTGACTGGAGGGGCGCCCCATAGACATACCTATAACCCCCATCTCCCTTTCGGAGTTGGGACCCAGAAACACCACTAGATGCCAACAAGTCTGGACTGTGTGGAAAAACAAGATGCTCTCTGGCTGCACGTCACTCTCGTCTGTGGGGGGAGCAATGTAGTAATAATAATAATCTTTATTTGTATTGCGCCAACATATTCCGCAGCACTTACATAGACAGGGGGAATACAAAGAGACAAAAGTACAAAAGTTACAGAACCATGGTTGCATAGTAATCAGTTGATGGAGACAGTAGGGGTGAGGGTCCTGCTCCAACGAGCTTACATACTACTAGTAAAGGGGGGATACAGAAGGTAAAGGGCTGGACATGTGCACAGTATGGCGGGGTGGAGAGTGAGGGATGCTATACACAGACAATGGTCAGACATTTAGCTGTGTGACGGCAGAATCGTTATGACTGCAGGAGCGGTTTATGACGCCTAGCAGGGATTGCAGTCAGTAGGTCAGGGAGCATGTTATCAGGTGGCGTACAGAGGAGTTTGTTTAGGGAATGCGGTATGCCTCCCTGGACAGGTACGTTTTTAGAGCATACTTGAAGTTTTTCGAGTCCTGGATTGCCCGGGTAGCCTTTGATAGTGCGTTCCAGAGGACTGGTGCTGCTTTGGAGAAGTCTTGGAGGCGGGAGTGAGAAGTTCGAATTAGAGGGATGCACAGTCTAGTTTCGTTAGCAGAGCGGAAAGCCCAGGCTGGTTGATGGATTAAGATGAGGGAGGCAATATAGGGGGAAGCTGTGCTGTGGAGGGCTTTGTGGATGAAGGTAGTAAGGTTAAATTGAAATCTGTATTTAACGGGCAGCCAGTGCAGTGACCGGCACAGGGCAGAGGCATCTCAGTAGCGGCTGGACAAGAATATGAGCCTGGCTGCTGCATTCAGGATGGATTGGAGGGGCTAGAGTCTGGTGCAAGGGAGGCCGATCAGCAACGAGTTGCAATAATCAAGCCGAGAGTGGATGAGGGCAACAATAAGCGCTTTTAGCGTGTCCACAGTGAGAAAAGAGCGGATTCTTGTGATGTTCCTGAGGTGCAGTTGACATGTTCGGGCGAGAGATTGGATTTAGGGGGTAAATGAGAGATCGGCGTCGAATATGACCCCAAGGCAGCGGGCATGCTGTCTGGGAGTTATGGTGGCGCCACACACTGAGATAGAGATGTCAGGATGAGGTCGGTTAGTGGAGGGTGGAAACACCAGTAAGTCAGTTTTAGAGAGGTTTAGTTTTAGGAAGAGAGAGGATATGGTGTTAGAGACAGCAGACAGACAGTTGGTGATGTTTTGGAGGAAAGGTGCAGAGATAGCTGGGTGTCGTCAGCATACAGGTGGTATTGGAGGCCAAATCTCCTGATGGTTTGTCCAATAGGGGCTGTGTAGATAGAGAAAAGGAGGGGGCCGAGGACCCAGCCTTGTCCTTTAGGCCGATGGAGCGAAGCATACTGAGTAGGAGTTTGTAGTCGACAGTGTCAAATGCTGCGGAGAGGTTGAGGAGGATCAGTAGGGAGTAATCGCCCCCGATTTGGCTGTTAGTAGGTATACTGCTTCAGCCTGCGGCTCTCCTGTAATCGGAGGTCGCCCTAAAGTTGCCTGCAGGGAGCTGCAGGTGGTCATCTCAGGGGGGCTAGCCGTTAGGTAAATGCCCGTTGCACGAGCTTACCCGCTGCAGAGCAGAGATGAGGAGCGATGAGTCCAGAGACTCCCTGTGGAAGAGATCGCATACTGTCGTCCGTAAGACGAGATCTTCTCTGTTGGATGTACATCTCGTATGTAGCGAGAGCGCACTTGGTATGTGACTCTGGCCGTCCCCATGTTATCCTGGATACTGACACTGTGGTATGCCTGGCTGCAGGAAACTGCAGGAAGGTCAACAGGGGAGGAGGTGCTGGGCGCATATGGAGTGGTCAGCATAGCCATGAACAACCACAGCATACAGGCGAAACGGGCCGTACAGTAGCAATACACACCAGTCGGCGTGAGAGCTGCCTCTGGTCACAGCGCTCAGCCAATCAGAGGCAGCCCATTCAGCTGAATACTACTGAAAGGAGTTCAGAAGAGCCGGCTGGATGCGGCTGAGCCAAGGCAGCTGCAAAAAGGTAAGTATAGATGTTTTAACTATTTTTTAGGTCTGTTTTCAGGGAAGGGCTTATATTTGAAGCCCTTTCCCCAAAATTAATATAGCGCTTGCCGGCAGTCCATTGCCATACAGCCGGCTCCATTGAATTCAATGGGAGAGCATCGTTCTCCTCTGTCACAGCTGTGGCAGAGGATAGCAGGCAGCGCTCTTTTTGAGCGTAAAAAAGCCCGTGTGACCAAGTCCTTTGGGCGGATAAACATTGCTAGCAGCATTTTTTTCTGCCATGCCGCTGGTTTCCGTCACATGAATTTTTGAGCGCATCCGTTATGCGCACAAAAAAATCGTGTGAAAAACGCCCGTGTGACTGAGCCCTCAATGTACAAAAATAACAAAACATAAAAAAACTGTATAAACTTGTTATCACCGGAATCGTGCTGACTCAGAGAATAATGTTATCACATGATTTATTCTGCACGCTGATCGCCGTAAAACTGAAAACCAAAAATCAAATGGCAGAATTTCCTTTTTTGTTCCCAATCCCCCCACAAATTTTTTTACAAACGTTATGCAATACATTATATATATACCCAAAAATCATGCCATAAAAGAGTTCCCTCCCTTATCACACAGTATGACCCTAATAGTTCTCCCCCCCTTACTTATCACACAGGATGCCTCTTTATCATTCTCCAGTCCACTCCTTACTTGGAATGTAACTGTTGCCACCACCCACCTCTCATCCCACTTTATGGCGCTCCGCCTTCCCTCATGCTACCCTGCTACTGCAGTGTCTGGAGCTGGCAAGGCATCCTCTCTTTTGCTATGGCTGAGTTATGCGAGCGCTGTGCCATGATTGAACCTAACAAGTCATTGCAGAGCGCAGACTAATGAGGAACACAATGAAAGTAAATTCTTTGACTGACTGCACTATGACCAGATCCTTGGCGCGGCGCGGGTACCTTCAGCTGCTTGGTGATAAGACAGTGCTTCATCATCGGCCCGGCTCAGTCTCCCATCTTTGATGTTCTGAGTGGAGGAAATCAAAAAAAGGCAGGAGACTGAGTTGTGATGAGAAGTGGGCGCTATCTATCAACAAGCAGGAGAAGCCGCCCATACTGAGGACCTGATCATAACGTTGAACTATGTGGTCATTGAGTATTAGTATGCGACACCTACTACTACACCACTGTATGACTATATACCGGCTGTACATATATAATTATATACAGAAAATACCTAGGTTACACCAGCATGGTCCATATCGCCTCCCGCATACTGCAACCCCGGGCTGTTATCTGTATGGAAGTTGTGACATCTTCAAGTTCTGGGCCTTACTGTCTCACGCTGTAGCTAAGCGCCCGACTTCTCTACTAGTTCCTCCTGCACTGAAAATGCACTGCTGAAGGATGATTCGGGTGCTTAGCAGTAATAGACTGGAGTTGGGTGGTCGAATGCTGGGGGGGGGGGGGGGCGGGGGGCTTTCCCCTCGGTGCTGCGCTACAGTGGCAAGGAACATAAAAGGCTTGAAAAAGGCATGTAGTCGAAACGTTGCCGGATGATAATAACCTAGCACAGTGGTGGCGAACCTATGGCACGCGTGCCAGAGGCGGCACGTAGAGCCCTCCCTGCTGGCACGCGCCGCCATCGGCCGATCACCACCTTAGTGAATGCCTGCAGGGGCCGCGGCTCCCCTGCTGACATTCACTCAGCGCTGCTTTCTGTGCTGATCCCGGCGCACACTGTGAGTCAGTGTGCAGCTAGGATCCTTCTCCCCCGTCCCCCGACGTCTCCTACTTTGGTTCCGCAAGAGCAGGGGGAGAAGGCATCCAACAGCAGCACACTGCCTTCGGTATGCACCTGGGATCAGGCAGGAGAGGAGCGGCGCTCCCGCGAGTAGGAGGGGTACGTATGTGGGGGAAGGGGTGGGCATTCTGACAGCTGGGAGAATCGCTGGGGGGAGGGGAGGGGGGGCATTCTGACAGCTGGGAGAATCGCTGGGGGGAGGGGAGGGGGGCATTCTGACAGCTGGGAGAATCGCTGGGGGGAGGGAGGGGGAGCATTCTGACTGCTGGGAAAATCGCTGGGGGGGGGAGGGGGGGCATTCTGACAGCTGGGAGAATCGCTGGGGGGGGGGAGGGGGAGCATTCTGACTGCTGGGAAAATCGCTGGGGGGGGGCGTTCTGACAGCTGGGAGAATCGCTGGGGGGGGGGAGCATTCTGACTGCTGGGAAAATCGCTGGGGGGGAAAGGGGGGGCATTCTGACAGCTGGGAGAATCGCTGGGGGGGGGGGAGCATTCTGACTGCTGGGAAAATCGCTGGGGGGGAGGGGGGGCATTCTGACTGCTGGGAAAATCGCTGGGGGGGGGCATTCTGACTGCTGGGAAAATCGCTGGGGGGGGCATTGTGACTGCTGGGAAAATCGCTGGGGGGGGAGGGGGGGCATTGTGACTGCTGGGAAAATCGCTGGGGGGGAGGGGGGGGCATTCTGTCTGCTGGGAAAATCGCTGGGGGGGAAGACTTTAGGACTGCTGGGGGAACTGTTGGGGGGTGAGGCATTAGTACTGCTGGGGGAACCGCTGGGGGGAAGGCATTATGACTGCTGAGGGGGGCGCATTATCATTTCTGGGGGAACCGCTTGAGGGGAGGGGGGCATTATTGCTGGCAGACAGCTGGGGGTGGCATTGTGACTGCTGGTGGACCACTGGGGGGGGGGGGGTAATATGACTGTTGTGGGAACCGCTGGGGGGGAAGCGGGCATTATTACTGCTGGGGGACCGCTGGGGTATGTCACTATTACCACTGGGGGGGGGGGGGGTGTCACTATTATCGCTAGGAGGGCCACTATTACCACTGGGGTATGTTTACATGTGGCAGAAACTGGCAGGGCTGTTTCAAAATAGACAGGGTGCAGATTTTGACTGCTTTTTGGATGCAGAAATGCTGCAGAATTTTCCACATCCAAAAAGCAGTCAGAATCTGCACCCTGTCTATTTTTAAGCAGCCCTGTCCTTTTTAGAATGACGGGGGTAAAATCATGTCGTGATAAGCCCCGCCCCCTGACATGTTGGCACTTTGCGATACATAAGTTGGTTTTGGGTTGCAGTTTGGGCACTCGGTCTCTGAAAGGTTCGCCATCACTGACCTAGCACATTGTACATGAGACGAGCGACCGACAGCCATCACAGTGAGGACAGTAATAGGAGCAATCATCGCTTAGTGAATGGTGGCCGAGTGGGAGGGGACCACTCCGACCCATCTGCCTCCATCTACAGTATACAGGCGGTTGTTCATAGATGAAAGACTGCCTGTTCACATGGCCAATGCAGCGGCAGACCAACAATGATTTCTTGGCCTGCATGAAAGATACGATCAGTGATTTATGGCTGATTGGTCTTTCACTGCACAATTATACTGCAAACTGCTTGATCTAATGAGCAGTTAGCAGGATTATGATGCCATGTAAAAGGGCCTTTAGTTGACTGAAGATAACAGACATTAAGGCTGGTTTCACACAGGCGACAAAATCATGCGGGATATGTGTGGTACAAGACGCAGAAATATGAACTCCATTCATTTGAATGGGGGAATACACATGAGCGATGTTTTCCTGCATAGCACCGCGATGAGATGCTATGAGAGAAACACATCGCAGCATGTTCTATCTTCCTGCTATATCTCCCTCTGCTTGCAATGGGGGTGATGGCAGCAGCGCCGGCCCCATTGAGATCAATAGGACAACTCTGAAGTGGCAGGGAATCCCTTCATCCTTGTGGGGAAATCCCTTTAAGCACGTTGGGGGTGAAGGGATTACCCGCGAGGATGAAGGAATCCCCTGCTGCTACTGTGACAGAGGATTGCAGAGTTCTCTCTCCCATTGCTTTATAATGGGGCAGGCGCTGCTGCCGCACCTAGGATGCAGTTTCGGAGCAGCCACGCTGCGGACTTACTTCAGATGTGTAAAATTTAGCCATTAGTAATTTTGCTATATATGTACACTGTGTCCTTTGTCAGTTACCCCTTAGGAAGCCCTCCCAATGTGAGCTGGTGATATACGAGGGGTTTCTCTACCTCTATCCCCCTTCTTTGACTACGTCTATTGCAGACATTGCTTCTCCGTAGATTCTATAGACTTTTTGCTGATATGTCCTCTGGCATTGTGCACTGCTGCTAGTTTTGTGGTTCTCTCTCCCCCTCTTGATGATATATGATGTTATACATAAAATATATAGTATGTTAGGCTGAATGAAGACCATGTCCCTCTAGTTCAGTCTGTTTCATCCCCCCCCTCCCTTTTGGTCAAAAAAGGCAAAAAAAAAAACCAGCCATTTAGCTCACTTAGAGGAAAAAATGTCCTTCCTGACTCCATGAATTATCGTGTCCGTAAGTGGACATATATAAAGATATACTGGAGGGGTTTGTGGCTTCTTTTGCATCTGGTACTGATGATATACTGATACAATTGCAGCTATCATACATCCAGATTGCGGATGTGGACACCCAGAACGTGTGTGCGCCAACTACAAGAAGATCTATTGAGGCACCTTGTAAAGAGACATTATCATTAATCACCATATCTATACAAGAGTCCCGGCCTGGATTTCAGGTATCCCCATGTCATATGGGGGAAATGGCGACATAACAGGAAATCTGCCAAACAAGGACAGCACCGCAAAGCGGATTATTACAGGTGTTCATCTCTATGAGAAGCTTAATATGGTGGACGGATTGAAGTTTTTGTACAATGAAATGATGTTGTAGAAAATAATAGTAAATGGCAGAAAGAAAGACAACCTGTATGTATGTGAATGTCGCCCCCAAATATCACCCCCCCACCAAGTCCTAGACGGCTTCAGCACACGGATATGACGAGCTCCCATTTTACTAATAAAGATTGTCATTAGTTTGAGGAAAACAGTGATAATATTCCTGTAAATGTCCTTCCTCCCATCTCAGGACCGGCGGACATACGCTTTCAAACTTATCATGGTTGGCTGTGATTGGTCAGTTACTGATCACATGACTGCTGCCATGGTTACAGTCAGGGCAATTGTGTTGTCACGGCAGTGGGCAGTTGAGAGTGTTGGAGACTGGCGATGGAGAAGGAGGCGATGTCTGCTGGACCAGGGCAGAGCGATTTTATGGAGCAAATTCGGAGGGAGAAAGGAGAGAAAAGACCAAGACGTGTCTTGGACTCAGAGATGGCTTCAACCAAAGGCCAAAGGAGGAAGAAGAGGAAGACAACATCAAGGGCCATGAAGTCCATCGTTCCACCGACTGATTCGGTGAAGAAAGGCCTCAGAGGGAAGCAGAAACCCAAGAAGAGGCATCTGGATTCTTCAGAGGAAGAAAAGGATCCACCTGTAAAGATACAGAAAGAAGACCCGGGAGGCTCAGGTACCGCTGGAGGTCTGGGAAGCGTTCACATGTGGCAGATATTGGTGCAGATGCGCTACAAAATATGTGTCCAAATCCATGTAAACGGTACAGATTGTGAGGCGGATTTTGGCATGAGGTTTGACACAGATTTTGGTGTGGTTTTCGGCACCAAATCTGCTGGTTGTGAACGCACCCTCAGGGTCCCACACACTGTACCCGCCATGTCTGAGGATTTATATGTTGTCTGCCAGGGAGAAAGAGGGGAAAGTGATACAAATGTTACATTGTATTATACTGTATTTATGTACATTGTATTATACTGTATTTATGTACATTGTATTATACTGTATTTATGTACACTGTATTATACTGTATTTATGTACATTGTATTATACTGTATTTATGTACACTGTATTATACTGTATTTATGTACATTGTATTATACTGTATTTATGTACATTGTATTATACTGTATTTATGTACACTGTATTATGGAAAATACCAGATATTACTGTGATTTATTAATCTGCTTCTGAAATGTACAGTTTTTGGTCAGTTGTCTTCTTCCAGTTCATGTTTAGATGACGTGTTTTTATGGTGTGTTCACACGTTGCGGATTAGCTGCGGATTTTCTTGCAGATCTGCCGCAGAATTCACCCATGCGATTTGAAGGCAATTAAAAGGATGAAATCTGCTGCAGATCCACACAGAAATCTGTGACAAAATCTTCACCAAATCAGCGACTTGTGAACGCAGCCTTACTGTGGGTATAAGGAAATGTGTATATCCATCCGTTGCTCCCCAACAGAGGTGATCACAGCGCCATCGCCGCCCGCCCACTGTGCTACTGGATACAACATGACAGCCACAGAGATTAGTGGAGTTTACAGACAAGTGATGACCCCGCTGTAAGTGCGGCAGAGGTCTGTGAATACCTCCACTAAGGAGCAATAGCAGAATACAGGCGGCCATTCGCCAAAACAACTACATGAACTCAAAAGACTGTAAAAATGAGAAAATGCGTCATTACTATAAATACAACATTTGTAAGGCTTTTCTTATTTTAGTATTCTCCTACAGATAGGAGTATTACTACTACTGTTACTTTTAAAGGGGTTGTTTAGTTGCAAAATATTGATGGGCCTATCTGCAGAAAAGGCTACGAATTACAGATTAATGGGCTCCACCACCTGGGATCTCCACCAATCAGCTGTTTTTTTGAGCCGATGTGCACATGCATTTAGCAAATTTCTGCAAAAAGCAGACAGCTACGTTCCCACTGCAGTGGCTGGACTTAGTATTACAGGCAAAGCTGCTATTTAATTTAATGGCAACTTAGCCACTGAAGTGGTAACGGAGCTGTCTGCTACCTCCAGAATTCAGCTCCGTGTATGAGTGAACTGACACAGAAGACAGCTGACCGGTAGAGATTTTGGGCAGCGGATCCCTGCTGATCTGCTATCCTGCAAATGGGTCTATCAATAGTTTGCAACTGGACAATTCCTTTAAGCACTGCGTCCAGGATTCATATCTACCGCCATGTGTTCATATAGATTGTGAGCCCCCACGGGGACAAAGTCCAATGTAAATGATAACTGTGTACAGCGCTGTGGAGTATGTATGTGCTATACAAATGAGTGAAATAAATACAACCATTTACTCCGGTGTGTTTTATCTAAAGTGCCCTTAATTTATGGACGTTAGTAATGTATGTTAAACAACAGCCTCCTCTGTCTGCTGGTCTGCCACTAAGGAAATCTATGTCTATAAGCTACATGATTGGTAATATATGGCATCAAACACAGGAGAGACTACAAGAACTACATTAACCCCTTGGCTTCTACCCATCACCCATTGCTTCGTTCTCCACCATACCGTCCCTTTTACCATTAATCTGTTTTTTGCTGTTAGTCAGGCAAACCCTCATTAAGACGATAGCTATCACTCCCAACTTCCCCATACATGTACACACTCGGCAGAGAGTGGAGGAGTTTCCATTGGGGAGAAGAAGAACTTTGGGCCCTTTTATGTGGAACGATTATTGTTCAGATCGTCGCTGGATCGTGGTAACCTGAAGATAATCGTTCGCTGTAAATGCTGCCGGCGACTGAACGACAAGCGATAATTCATTCGTTTATTGTTCGGTATTTGTAGGTATAAAAACTAACTGCAATCGGCCCGTGGAAACAGGCAGCTGCTCATCTATGAATGACTGTCTGTTTACTGTCAGTGGAGGGGGATGGAAGCGATCGCCGGCCCGCTCCGCCTTCAGTCACTAAGCCATCATCACTCCTGTGTAAAAGCAAAGGAACAATTATTGCTGGGACGAGTATAAGAACGCTTCATCACCTGAAAATTATCCCATGTAGAAGTACCATAGGCTGCTGCCAAACACCACTGGCAAGGCTTATCTCCAATGGGAACATACAACAACGGAAACAAGATTACTGTATAAATACAGTACCAGAACCAAGCTCATTGTATAGATGTCATAACAGAACTAATCTTACTCCATAAATACAAGACCAGAAGCAAGCTTATTATATAGACATTACCAGCACCAAACCTACTATATAGACACAGTACCAGAACCGAGCTTACAACATAGATACAATAACAGAAGTAAGCTTACTAAATAAATACCATACAAGAACCAAGATTATTACCTAGACCAGGGTTTCCCAAAGTGTGCTCCGCAGAGCCCCAAGAGCTTCTTAGCAGCTCCGATGGAGGGTCTAGGTCCCCGCTATACTCACCCCTGGAGCAGTGTCTGGGTAGACTGTACAGAGTAAATCAGCATGCAGGACCTGAAGTCGGCGTAGCAACACGTATCAATGAGCCGTCTTCGGTCATGTGATCCGTGTTGCTATGCCGACCACAGGTCCTGCATACTGATTTCCTTAGTACAGGCTGTCGAGACACCGCTACAGGGGTAATTAGAGCTGGGATCAATGGCGGATTACAATAGGGGCGACCCGAGACTCCAAGGGAAGGGGGCCCATGGCTGTCCCAATCACTCCTATTGTAATCTACACTGCTAAACATATCCCTGCATCTAAAGAGCATAGCGGAAATGAGGAACCCTATTACTACTAGGGCCCCAATAGGGGACCCTATCACAATTCGGATGGCAATTGGGGACTCTATTACTACTGTGGTGACAATGTGGGGTGCTATCACTACTGGGGCCGCAATGGGGGAGCCTATTACTACCTGGATGGCAATGGGGAAACCTATCACTACGGGGGCCAAAACATAGGTCATTATTACTACTGGGGCCAATATAAGGGACGGTATTACTATTGGAGCCAATATAGGGGACACTATTACTACTGGGGCCAAAAAAGGGGATGATATTACTACTGGGGTGGCAATGGGAGTCATTATTACTACTGTGGCCAATATAGGGGATGTTATTACTACTGGGGCTGCAACAGGTGGGCACTATTACTACTGAGACTGCATTGCGGGAGCCTATCACTATGGGGGCCGCAGTGGGGGTCACTATTACTACTGGGGCCAATATAGGAGACACTATTAGTACTAGGGCCAATATAGGGGACACTATTACTACTGGGTCCGCATTGAGGGTGCCTATTACTACTGGGGCCACAATGGGGGTCACTATTACCACTGTGGCCAATATAAGGGATGCTATTACTACTGGGGCCAGTATAGGGATTGCTATTATTACTGGGTCCACTAATATAGGGGATCACTATTACAATTGGTTCCACAATGGGGCAGCCTATTAGTACTGGGGCCGCAATAGGGGACATTATTACTACTGGGTCTGCATTAGGGGATACTATTACTACTGTGGCCAATATGGGGGAAGCTATTACTACTGGGTCAATATAGGGCATGCTGCTACCAGTACTACTGGGACCACCAATATAAGGAGTCACTATTACTACACGGGGCGGATTTGCTGCAGAATTTACAGTAGCAGCAAAGTGGATGACATTTTAAAAATCTCATCCACACACTGTGGAAAAAATGAGCACAAAACCCGTGTGGATATTGACATGCGGTGGGGGAGTTAATTCTGCAGCATATTAATTTTAAATATAATGTATATCAATAGCCCATCCAGCACTCCAGCGTTCCTCCCTAGTTGTTTTTTTAAACCGCCTTTTATAATGTACTTTTTCTAATGATGGAGGTAAAAATCATATGTTGTAATAAGCCCCGCCCCCAACCCCTCCCCAGACCACACCTTGGGGCTCCACGAGAAATTTTTCATTCAAAAAGGGCTCCATGGCTAAAAAAGTTTGGGAACCACTGACCTAGACATTGCCAGCACCAAACTTACTATATAGCCACAATCCCAGAACCAGGCTTACATTTGCCTCCTTCAGAAAAAATATTATCCACCACCATAAGCAGGCTTTTATAGTAACTAAAGTCACATAACCAGCGTGCAAGGAACAGATGAAATGCCTAGTTTTAAACCCATTAATATGACGGCCCAGCAGATGTACGCACACCAGAGAACAGCTGACGCACTTTGGACATCCTGAAGCTACGATTAAGGGATAATGCCCACGCCCGAATTTCTGCCGTGTTTTATGCGGTGGAAATCCGCGGTATTACCCCAGAGCTATTAGGTTCTATTGAACCTAATAGCTCAATGTTCACGATGCGGAATTCCACTGCGGAATTTCGCAGTGTGAAAGAAAACGTGGCATGCTCTATTTGCCGTCACGCTAGCACAGCGGAAGTATTGCGTGAATCTGCGACCCTAACCCCCCATCACGTCATCCAGCCGATCATCGCTGATCTTTATTGCTACATAAATGATGAGCGATGAAGCTCATGACCCCATACAGTATCCCCAGTAGTAATAGAGCCGCCCCATATACTTACCTTCTCCTGGTCTTAAGAAAGCCACTGCTCCTCTTCTCAGTGCCCGCAGCAGCACCTCCTCCCCTCTCCTCTTCTCCTGCGGAACTAAGGAGAAGAGGTCAGGGGAGATGGGGACATAAGATCCTGGAAGCACACACTACAGTCAGTGGAATCCAGCAGCGGCACAGCAAAGTAATTACCAGCTGGGAAGCTGCGGCAACCCGGCTGGTAATCACTGTAATGGTGACCAGACGTCCCGAAAAATTGAAAAAGGCTGTCCCGCTGGGGTCCCGGGAAAAAGTGGGATACAGGGTCCCAGAGTGGGATTGTACTGCCTATATCGCGTTGTCTGGACAGCTTACCTAAACTGTGAAAATGCTGTGTTATTCACGGACTAAAGCTGAATACGCTGTGTGAATGACCCCTGACATGTGTAACTGTAATCTGTTTATAAACGGGAAGGAAAGTCTCTAAGAAGTTCTAGAACAATAAGCAGCTGTGATGTTATTGGCCGCCGGTCTGTAGGACGTTTACACCGGGATATGCTTTACAGCGGAGAACCTTTGGAGGTTAAAATGTGTTTTAGGGTTCAGTCACACATCATGGAAATGGTGCAGAGTTTCTGTAGTGGGAAATCTGCACCAAAATTTGCATTAAAAACCACATCAAATTCTGCAGTTTTTTATGCAGATCTGATGCAGATTTCACCTTTTCAATCGAAGGGGTGAAGTCGGCTTTAGATCCGCACTGATGATACGCGGTTTAATGTGGATTTTGGTGATGGGGTTTTCATGGAAGTGCAATCCAGACAAAGTGCCGCTCCCTTCAGGTGCCTACAAGCATGTGTCCCGGCAGCGGTCACACCTCATATATCCCTCTATGGCAGAACATAATGTGCACAACACCGCTGTGTGTTATATTCCTGCATCATCTACTATGTACATAGAATTATTATGCACTGGCTGCTCGTTAAATACAGAATACAATTTAAACTCGCTACCCTCATCCACAAAGCCCTCCACAGCGCAGCGCCCCCCTATATTGCCTCTCTCATCTCAATCCATCACCCAGCTCGGGCTCTCCCCTCTGCTAACGACCAGACTGAGCGCCCCCTTAAAGGGGTTGTCCCGCGAAACAAAGTGGGTCTATACACTTCTGTATGGCCATATTAATGCACTTTGTAATGTACATTGTGCATTAATTATGAGCCATACAGAAGTTATCAGAAATTTTTCACTTACCTGTTCCGTTGCTAGCGTCCTCGTTTCCATGGAGCCGTCTAATTTTCAGCGTCTAATCGCTAGATTAGACGCGCTTGCGCAGTCCGGGTCTTCTTCTTTTCTCAATGGGGCCGGAGACCGGCTCCTGGTAGCTCCGCCCCGTCACGTGCCGATTCCAGCCAATCAGGAGGCTGGAATCGGCAATGGACCGCACAGAAGCCCTGCGGTCCACCGAGGGAGAAGATCCCGGCGGCCATCTTCAGCAGGTAAGTAAGAAGTCACCGGAGCGCGGGGATTCAGGTAAGCGCTGTGCGGTGTTCTTGTTTAACCCCTGCATCGGGGTTGTCTCGCGCCGAATGGGGGGGCTGTTGAAAAAAAAAAAAAAACGTTTCGGCGCGGGACAACCCCTTTAATTTGAACTTCTCATTCCCGCTGTCCTCTGGAACGCACTACCAAAGGCTACCCGGGCAATCCAGGACTCGCAGAATTTCAGGCGTGCTCTAAAAATGCACCTCTTCAGGGAGGCATACCGCATACCCTAAACAAACCCCTCTGTACTCCGCCTGATAACATGCTCCCTGACCTACTGACTGCAATCCCTGCTAGCCATCATAAACCGTTCCTGCAGTCATAGCGATTCTGCCGTTACACGGCCAAATGTCTGACCATTGTCTGTGTATAGAATCCCTCACTCTCCACCTCGCCATACCGTGTACATCTCCGCCATACGGTGCACATCTCCTGCCCTTTACCTTCTGTATCACCCCATTATCTGTAGTATGTAAGCTCGTTGGAGCAGGACCCTCACCCCTATTGTTTGCATCAACTGATTACTATGTAACCGTGGTTCTGTAATTTTTGTACTTTTGTCTTTCTGTATTCCCCTTGTCTATGTAAGCGCTGCGGAATATGTTGGCGCTATACAAATAAAGATTATTATTATTATTATGTCTTGCTCTCATAGACAATATTTTATGTACTCAATATCGTGTATCTGAATATTATTCTGTTTTGTCTTCTTCTTCTCCTTTCCTTTTATGCAATTATAACTCTCCCACTTGTGGACCTATTCATGGAATTGTTAGTGCGCCCCCAGCTAAACTGAGGAAGGGGTCATTTACCCCAAAACGCGTTCTGTATGCTGGGCGGTCACCAATAAAAGAGAAGTTTGGACTAATTCTCTCTAGTCTAATATCAGTGTCTTGGCAGTTTGTGTCGCTACCAGTTTTTGTCTTTCCTTTCATGGTCCACCATTAACATCCAGACACTTCTGATTCGGTGAAGTTCTGCATGAACGACATTGGTTACAGTTTCCGCAGGGATTGATCTGCATGACGTCACAATTTCTCCCCAGAGTGCAGCCAGTGTAGCGGGTTTTCTATGATATATCACATACTTTAGGGTTTCCCACAGATTAACATAGAGGGGTGTTACATCACGGGAATGGGGAAGGAATTCAACAGCACCTCTCCATCCTATCCAGCATCCTGGCAGAGCGCCATGGAGATTGTCTCTCACAGCTCGGTGGTAGTGCGGTGGTGCGCCATCTTGCTGGACATAAAACTGCACAAAAAATTAGGCCCCTCTCTATCTTTGTTGCACCAAAGGTCCCCATAGAATTCCACAGGTGATGTGCAAAGACTCTAGACGACGCGTGAAACACAGTGCAAAACGTAACAAAAAGAACACATTTGGATCTCATTAGGCTAAATAGCTGGTTAATCCATGGAAGAGGGTGTAAGGAACGCATGTAAACTGGCACCACGTGCGCAATAAGTACAGTACTGTGCGCAGACACGCGTGTAAATCAACCTCAACAATCTTCTTCATGCAAAAATATGTTGTACTGGGGTGTTCGTTTTTGTACATACGGTCGTGTGAAGCCGCCCTTAAGGTAACAGTTCTTGCTTCTATATATATTCAAAACTATCTACACCACATATACATTACACATGTGCATTATTCCGGTCAGTGTGAATAATGTGCAGCGCATGGTACATCATCACTTCTACTATTCTGCCCCCTGTTAGGAGGACCCAGTGGTGTTCGGCCAACAAGATCAGGAAGCACCACCTCTAAGACCATCCGAAAGAGACTACGATTCCACCATGTGCTCGGCCGGGGAGCCTATGGGGAAGTCGTGCTGGCAGAAGACACCGTTACGTGCCAGCAGTTTGCTGTAAAGGTCATCAAGAAGAGAGCCCTGCTAGCGGAAGTGGAGCTGGCGGATGTGATGGTGGAGCACCGCGTGTTGCAGCTGACGTCTGGGAGTCCCTTCCTCGTCCATGCAGAATTTGCATTTCAGACCAAGGTATAGTTATTATCACACATCTCCAAACTCCACCGCTATGTGCCCCGTAGATGTGGACATTGTAGTATATCTTCCTATTAACCAACCTCTTACATATCTCTTCTACATTACAGACACACGTTCTGCTTGGATTGGAGTACCTGAGCTGCGGGGACCTGGACCAACTCCTGCAGGTGAAGGGACGGCTTGATGTCAACAGCACCAGATTCTACGCTGCGGAGATGGTGTGTGGCATCCAGCACCTCCACACCATGGGGATCATCCACAGAGATCTGAAGCCCGAGAACATCCTGGTGGCTGAGACGGGCCACGTGAAGATCACCGATTTCGGTCTGGCCTTAGAGAACATGTATGGAGACCGAACGGCCAACGATTATGCTGGAACCGAAGACTATGTTGCTCCTGAGGTGAGAGGAATAGACTCTTCCTACCATTTTTTTTACATAAATGTAATCATGTTCTTGGGTTGTGGATCGTGGAGACAGCAAATGATGTAGAACGTATTTACCAGCTTACTAACTGTTTTCTGTTTATGGCAGATGGACGCCAGAGAGGAATATAACGCCGCCGTCGATTGGTTTTCATTTGGAGTCATCATGAATCAGATGATTACCGGTGAGCGTAAGTATCATCACAAACTCTTCAATGAGTCCACCTCCGGAGCGAAGAACATCATCTTACAGGTGAGCAGGTCACTTTTATTTATTCTTTTTGCTAATGGTGTTGGAATAATTTGTGATGCTTTTATTGTCTTTTCTAGTCAGATTCTTGTAATTATAGTCTGTAATCACAACTACATTTCTTATTTCAGCTCCTTAAGAAAAACCCAGCAAAGCGTCTCGGAGTCAACGGAGAAATCCGAAAGCACCGCTTCTTCCAGCAAATCGACTGGATCTCTGTGGAATCCCTGAGGGTGCCCCCACCGCACATCCCTGAGGTAAGTAAATCAACAGAAATTGAACATCTAGAGCCATTCCATCTGGACGCCGTGGAAGCAGCAGAGGCCAAGGACTTCCATCCGTCATCTAAAGAACAGGCCATGTTCAGAGGGTTTTCATTCTCCACCTTGAAGACCCTCTTAGACACCGGCTCTACCACCACCAGAGCGAGCGGCCCTCCTGAGCCCCCGTGAGAACATCAAGAGGAAGGACGCCGAGGGACCCCTTAGGAGTGTGCCAGCAGTACCACCCAGCTGGCGGTAAGTACAGGCGCCACAACATCTGCGCCCTGTAGAATCATAGGCATGTGCATTATACTAAACACCTTAAAAAAATTGCTTTTGTTTTTTTACCAGTAGATGGATTTCCCCCAACCAATGACAGCAGCAGCTGATGGTGCTGCCACGGGTGAGGGGGAAACACATTGGTGTGCGATGGCCGGCTATTAAGGGGTGGAAGGAGGCCGGATTTTTTTTTTTTCTTAGTGACATCGTAGCACATGTCTATGATTATTTCACATTTACTGGTAATTGCATTTCCTCCCGTCCATCACAGTATTGTAATGAGCGATGGGGAAATGAGGTGAGTGATGGCCGGCTATTAAGGGGTGGAGGAGGCCGGATTTTTTTTTTTTTAAAGTGATCCAATGATCACAAGTTCAAGTCTCCTGAGCGGCCTAAAAAAAAGATTTCAAAATAAGTGAAAAAGTATTTTTTAATAAAAATATATATATATATATTTACTAAAAAAAATTATAAAAAGCAGTCAAAAAGTCGTTCATACTCCAAAATAGTAGAAATAGAAACCGTTGGTCAATGACAATAAACAAGCCTCCACACAGCTGCAGCAATAGAAAAATAAAAAAACTCAAAATTATTTTTAAAAAACTATTTCATTTTTTAAATGTCGCCCAACAAAAAGCTATTTAAATTTAGTATCACAATCATACCGACCCACAGAATAAAGTCATCATCTCATTTTTGATGCAATGTGTACATTGTAAAAAACAGACAAAAATAGTGTAATTGCTTTTTTTCCATTTAACTTCACTTAAAAATCTGCAGGAAGTTTTTCAATACATTTTATGGTCCACTAATTGAAAAATAAAAATCGTCCTGTAAAAAACAAGCCATCAGAAATCTACACTGATGGAAAAATGGATTTCAACTTAGACCCCAAGCATCAGTTAGATCATAAGTTACCAAAAGTATCAATATTGTAATGTGTTTTCCTCTCCCTGCCACAGTGAGAACTTGAAGGGGTTAGCCCAATAGGCCCAAAGAGAGGTTAGTGTAGTGTAGGTCCCATCTACAAGAGGTCGCCTTGTCGTGGCAGATGGGCTCACATGTTTTGATCAAAATGTGTGCTAAGAACCTCACGAGTTTATGTGTCAGTAGATATAACAATAATGTCATTTAAATTCAGATATTAATTACTTGCAGTAGTGCTGCAGCTGCTTGTATTGTCGCAGCCACGGCATATATGAACCTGCGCGTTCAATTTGTTGGTAGGAAGTGTAGAGTAAATCTGTTTTTTGATATATTTAAAGCGGTGGCTGCCTCCATATTTCTCATGCACCCTCTCCACCCATGTGTCCCACATCCTCATTAGAGAAAGTAACTGAACCCCACTTTCCTGAATGCATTTGGTCTATGCAGCATTTAATGTCTGTACAGTATATTTTTGGTTCATATTGGGTACTGGGTAAAGATTGGTGTAATTATTAGTCAGAAAAGCTTAAGTGGTTCGGGTTGTTTGCTCTTTTCTAACATGCTTAAGTTGGACAATCCCTTTAATGTCTTCCTATTAAGCCTTGCCACATGCAGGACTTTGAAAGGAAGAAATCCATAGCAATCCTGGGAGACCTTCACAAGGCCCAAAGCTATCCTGGTTACCGAACGGTACCCCATGATCTCATCACAGGGGCCATTCAGGATACAGAAGGAGCCTCCTCCCTATTTAGTAACAATGCCCCTCGTGACCCTCTTACAATTATAATGCCCATTAGACCCCCTTGCAGTGCTATCTGTTATATGCATTTGGAAAAAAAAAAAGCACATACTGACGTGCGTCTCTTCTCCCATCTCTCGGCCTCTGCTGTCTGCGTCACACAAGACTCATTCCAACTTCTAAAAAAAAAAAATATACTCACCTTGTCCTGGCAGACGGAGTTCAGCGCGGTCGGCCTGCAGTGGGTGTGAGTGAGAGCTGCCCCTGATTGGCTCAGCGCTGAGCCAATCAGAGGCAGCTCTCACTCACACCCACTCACACCCACTGCAGGCCGGCCGCGCTGAACTCCGTCTGCCGGGACAAGGTGAGTATATATTTTTTTTTTATTTTTACACATTTCTGGATGAATTGCAGGGAAGGGCTTATATATTTAAGCCCTTTCCGACAATTCATCCCGCGATCGCCCGCAGCGCATTGCTTTCAATGGAGCCGGCTGTATTGCCGGCTCCGTTGAATTCAATGCGCTGGACAGCTCCGGCCCGTTTCTATTGAAACGCGGCTAGGAGCAGTTTTTTTGGGTGATTTTTCGGCCCCGGTCACGTGATTTGCGGATGTGCATCCGTCATGCGATCCGCAAATCGCGGTAAAAAACGCCCGTGTGACTAAGGCCTAACAGAGATATTCGGCATGTGTAAAACAAAAGTATACAAATGCCGATCAACCTGCTTCGGGATCAGAACTTGTTACATCTGGTCAAAAATTTGGCCGAAGTAAAAGGACTCCAACCATCTAGGATTGGCAAAACCAGTTGGTTGGACGGTACTAAGCAACCAATGTACAAAATAATTCCCTAGTGGGGAACTTATTAACACTAGACATGTAATTCTGTATCCACCTGGATATTATAAGGGTAAATGTAGTTGTGGTCGGCACTCTGCTGTCGCACAGAGAAACCAAGCATAAGGAACATAAGTGTCAGCACTGACGCCTGGTGGGAACTTCATTATTCGAGCATATGGTAATTTCTCAAGGTTTAAAAAAAACAAACAAAAAAAAACAAACAAGATTTTTGTAAGAACTTATCATAAAATCTCTTTTTTGTCTTTTTCTTTGGGGGATACAGCATGACCTTGGGTATAGCTTCTGCCACTAGGAGGCGACTCTAAGCATAAAAAGTGTTAACTCCTCCCACGAGCTATAACCCCCTCCAAGCATCATGCTAGCTCAGCTTGTATGCAAGCAGTAGGAGCGGCCAGTAGGATATGATAATAGATAATAAATAACAATAATCAATCTAACACCAAGTGCGACCGAACTGAGAACACTCCAACCAAGAGAAGCATACGTTACTGTTCTAATACCAGACTGGGTGGGTGCTGTGTCCCCCAATGAACAAGACGAGAAAGAGATTTTATCAGAAGTTCTTACAAAAATCTTGTTTTCTCATCTGTATCATTGGGGGACACAGCAAAGACTTTGGGATGTTCTAGAGCAGTACCCAAGGGGATGGGAAAATAAAAGAAGCCGCAGGTGTCAAGAAGCATAACCAGCTTCTTCACCGCGACCAGCGTTAACTGAAGCCTAAGCATCCAGCAAGCTCAGAGACTGAGCATAAAGGAGCCGGAGCAGCGGTCCCAACCCCCCACCGGGAGAAAGCTCTCAATGCAGAGTTTCAGACGAGGCACCTGCTGTCCGAGTAACATGTGCCGGAACACGGCTAGAATGTGCCTGACATGGTGATCCTGTACCGCCGCGGAGCGGAGTCAGTGTGAGGCGCCCACGAAGGGCACGACTTGAACTGACAAGAGGGCCAGACGAAAGCCAAGGCGACTCTGACACTGCGTCAGGGCTGCCTGCAGGGAGCTGCAGGAGGGGCAACGGGAGCTACCGACAGGTAATGCTCAACCCAGTCTGGAGCAGACGAGGGAAACTATGTGTCCATCCATAAGGAAGTTACCACAGGTCTCAACAAGGCCGGAGTAATGCCGGCAAATAGTTTGAACGTTCTTGTTCAGAAGACGAGATAATCTCTGCTGGATGTAATCTTGTACTGTAGACAGCGTACTTAGTAAGTGGCGCTCGCCGGCCGCTGTCCGCGTGTCATCCTGAGCTCGGACACTGCGGTACGTCTGCCTGCAGGCAACTGCAGGAGGGACAACAGGGAAGCTACTGACAGGCAAGGCTCACCCTGGTGTGGAGCAGACACGAGGAGCGATGTGTCCCAAGACTCCCTGTGCCAGTACTCTGTCCGTATGGAAGGTACCACAGGTCTCAGCAAGCCTGGAGTTAAGCTGACAACCAGTTCTAGCACTGTTGTCCGTGACACAAGATATTCTCCGTCTGGATGTAAATCTCGTATTTTAGCGAGAGCGTACTTGGACCGTGGCTCTGGCCCTCCCTGTCCATGTGTTATACTGGAATCCAACATCTGCGGTGCGGCTAGCTGCAGGGAACTGCAGGTATGGGAGGAACTACAGGCGACAGCAAGCCCAGAATCACGCTGAGGTTGGATTGGGCAGGGAGGAAACGTGACTATGGCGTAGTAGTAGGGGGCCATAGTGTTTGGGGTGGGGGAGGAGAAGCTACCTCAGAGCATTGCCCAACACTGGCGACTTTGGAACACACACAGGCTGCCTCCTGGTCTCCGCCATTGACAGCAAAAAAGACCGCAGGCGGCATTATACAGGAGACACGCGCGACCGAATATCAAGCTGCGCAGCAAAACCTATAGATAAGTCGCATTGTGGCAAAACACATCAGGCACACAGTATGGAATGCCAAACGGTAGCAAAGTAACGCACGTCGCGCCACACAGCGGCATACCTCACAGGCTGCTTGGCGCTACGCCTACATGCCGCTTAATAAATAGGGCACATTGCAGCGGCAATATAAACAAAATGGACCGCAGCCATAGAAACATGTCGGCCCACGGCTATAGAACCTGGCGGCTGACTGTCAAATGAAATTTCCGTCTCGTGCAACCCAGGGTGCGAGGTGGCGGTAAAGGAAAGCGATTAAGGCATGCTGGAACGGCGCCGAAAAATTAAAAATGACCGCTGATGGAACACAGACCACGCAGTAGCTGCAAAACGGCTACTGCACAGAAGGCCCAACTAGGAGCCCCTTTTTTATTTATTTATTTATTTTAATTTAGTAACCGGCCACCCCTTACACCAGAGTGGGGGCGCCACTCATGAGGCCCACAGACCTGCCACGACAGCTAACCAGCCTGCCGCGGCTGCAGAAGTTTCAGTAGGCCCATAAAACTGAGCTAGCTTATGCCTGCAGGAGGGATGTAGCTAGTGGGAGGAGTTAATACTTTTTATGCTTAGTGTCCCCTCCTACTGGCAGAAGCTATGCCCAAGGTCTTTGCTGTATCCCCCAATGATACAGATGAGAAAGAAAGGTTTGGGATATTTGGGTTGGACTGCCTGGCGACAAATGGTTTCAATAAACTACTGGAAAAAAATTTGAGTATTGTTTTTTGCATTTATATTGACTTTTTACTGAATTCTAAATTGTCCATTTTTTAAAATGTATTTTTATTAGCCATGCGTCATTTTGTGATCCTTCTATATCAGTCTATTAATTAGGTTTTTTGGTTAGGTTATAAATCCCAATAATATATACCTATCTAATAATATATGTAATTAGTTATGTGTAGTTTTTATATTCAATGGTTCTGTATGTTACAACTATTCATATTTAACCCCTTAATGACGCGGCCTTTGTTTCCCCCTATTTTCGTTTTATCATCCCTTTTAAAAAATATTAACTCCTTTTTGAATCCATTGACATAGCTGTATGAGGGCTTGTTTTTTACGGGGTGAGGTGCATTTTTTATTGGTACTATTTAATGTACCAAATAATGAACTGAAAAACGTAAAAAAAAATCCTTGGGTGTGTCCTGTTTCTACGGCGCAAAAACTGCAACAAAATGAGACGATACCTTTATTCTATGGCTCAGTACGATTACTATGATACCAAACTTGTATGGTTTTTTTTGCTGTACTACTTGTATTTTTATTCAAAGACATTTCATTTTTTGATATTATTTTCTTCTGAGTGCGATAACTTTTTTATTTTTCCGTCGACATAGTTGTGCGAGGGCTCATTTTTTGCTACTTCCTGTAGTTTACGTTGGTACCACTTGGGAACAGATACGACCTTTTAGTCGCTTTTTATTGCATTTTTTCTTGGAGACAGGGTGTCCAAAAAAGTACATTTCTCGCTTACTTTCTTTTTTTTCTTTTTCTTGGACGACGTTAACCATGCGGGGGTAAATAATGCGTTACTTTGATAAATCACACTTTTACGAACACAGCGATACCAAATATGTAGTTTTATTTCATTATTTAGATTCTTTTATTGAAAATATGGCAGAAGGTGTTTTTTTAAAAACTTATATTACTTGTTTTTAAAAAATTAGTAAAACTTTGTTATTTTTGCTTTTTTTATAGTCCCCACAGAGAACCACAACATGTGATGTTTCCATCGCTCCTGCAGTATGATGTAATGTAATAGCATTACATCATACTGCGATTGGGCAGGCAGTCTATCAAGCCCCCCCATGGGGATAGCTTGACAGGCATACTGCCAAGACAGTTACGGGGCCTTTCAGAAGGCCCCGGGCTGCCATGACACCCGCACGGCTCCCTGCGATCATTCGGCGGATTTAAATGCCTTTGTCAGAATTGACAGTGGCATTTAAATGGGTAACAGCCGGGATCGGCCACCTGGCCGATTGCAACTCTTGCCGCCGAGTGTCGGGTGTAATAAGCAGCCTGCATCTGAGATGTATTAAAAGAGATAGCCGTGCGATCTCTCTTCATACATACCCCGACCCCGCAGAACGTAACTGTACATCCTATAGCGGGAAAAGGTTAATGTTTCCCAAATCCTCAGCATTTTAACAATGTTATAGTTATTGGACCAGGAATGGACCATACCGGTATTAAACATATTGTTTTACTTATCAATGCTGTACAAACAACAACAGTACAAGTTTTAACTCTCAGGATGGCTAAATAGCTAAGAGATATACACACCCCGCTGGAACGCACCGTTTAGAGTTTATGACGCTCCAGGGACGCCACTCAATGTTCAGTGGAATGCACGCTGGAACGCAGCATCATTCCATGGCGCCGTGTGACGTGAACTAAGAGCGCCCACTCGGGATAATGTTCCATATGTCTGATATCAATAGTTACATCACAACTACATGCAGCGACAGCACCCAGGCGAGCAAGCTCGGGGAGACACCTCGTTCATATAAGGCTAGCAGTAACGGACGCCAGCGTCACCATGTTATGATGCGTGGCATCATCAATGTGGGACGTACCGCGAGAACAGCGCCAGTACACCACTCCCCTATGAAGGAAATACCAACTAGTATAAAAGTAAGTCCTGTTACCCTCTTTAGTATGCTTGATAAAGGGGCACATACCGCCCTGAACCACATTGCATCATCTGTTTTATTACCTGTACCCAGTGATTTGTCTACCTACCTGTATTTATTGCTATTTGGTCAATTAAAATCCCCCTTTCTGGATGACAATTGTTTTGGATAAACTTACCTGGCCTGCAGTCCATTTGGGGAGGTCTCAAGGACATGAGAGCTCCCATCTAAGTAAGTTTTCCATTTATCGGACCGTTTTTACGTTATCCTTATGAGCGCCGGACAACCAAACTAAACTAAATTATAGAGCTTACAGGGCAGGTTCTGAGGAGTCCAGGGGTGTCGTTTTTAAACTCACCCGGCTTGTTTCTGCGCCATCATATGTGGAAGTGGCACAAGTAGGCTCATGTCTGCAGACTGTGCAAGGAAATACATATTGCTCTCTATGGAAGTGGACACACAGCTGTAGAGATGAGTCCGCTGGTGCCGACTTCCATGGGGAACAGCAGGGGAACAGGGAGCTAGGTAATTATATCATTCTTGGGCCCCTCGGAACCTACCCTACGAGTAGTAGAACTTAGTTTATGGTGCTTTTAGGTGGTGACAGATTCCCTTTAAAATGTTCCCATACATATTATGTGAAGGTCAATTTTAGCAGGACCAGACTACTATTTCATGTGTACGGGGATGTCCCAACTCTACCCTGACAAGGGTAAGTGCGATCAGGCATGATGGATCTCAACATAGCACTTCCTACGTGTGTGTCAGAAGGAATAGCTGTCACCCAGGCAACCATTTGGTCAACTACTGTCTAAGGTGTGAGACCAGCGATAGCCTTCATCATAAACACATGCAATACGTAATTGAATTGCAGACATGAAAAATATGCAAACTTTCCACAAGAAATAAAAGAACTCACCAAGCCATAGAAATCCGGGGATCCAGATAGTTCAGCTTGGAGGACGAGGCCATCTGTTTCTTGTCTTCTCTGTCAGTCTCCTGTACCTCCAAGTTCAGCAGCTGCTCTTCCATTCTCACGACAACTTTCTTCTTGCTTTCCAGAAGTCTAAGATGAAAGGAAGTCATCAGGTGCCGCATCCATAGAAAGATTTCTCCAAGTGACTGTTAGGGTAAAGCCGTACATTACGGATCTGACACTGATTTTCCGCAGTGGCAAAATCTGCACTAAGTAGTGCCAAGATTTTGTGAAGTCCCATCTACATTGCTTGTACTGTGACACACCGCAGATTTACCGCACACAATTCAGCAGCAGTAAATGCGTATTCTACATCTGACCTTACGCTGAGGGTGGTTTGCCAACAGCTTTTTGGAATAACTCAACTGCAGTTCTTTGAGGCCAACCCAGTAATGGATTCCAGTAGAAAGGAGGAATCTAAGTCCTTCGTTTAAAGGAATTGTATCAAGACCTAAAGTTATCCCGCGTCTCCTGGATAGGGAATAACCTTATAACTGCAGTGGTGGTCCAACCGCTTGGACTCCCACCCAGCCCGAAAATAGAGTTTCTGAAAATCCCTACATGAATGGAGAGGAGATTGCGCATGTGCAGCACCATTCTATTCATTCAATGACAATGCTGAAATTGTATAAACGCCGAGCAATCTCCAGTGCTGTCATTTAAATGAATTGGTAGTAGACATGCAAGATCTCTGCTGTGGTGGGACCATAAGGACCCCAGTTCTTGAGATCAGTGGAGGTCCCAGTGGTTGGATCCCCACAGTCAAAGTTTTCACCTGCACCAGTTTTGATGAATTTTCCTCCCAGCATCACATGTCGTCATTACAGCTCGTATGAACTGATCATAATGGTAGCTGATATACGGAATCCTAAGGATTAATACACAGGGGGATCTGGAAGGAAAAATTCCATTAGAAATAGCTGCACGCTCATTTACATGGTGCACACCACAATCGTAACCCTATTATGATGACAATTAGGGCATCCTACATACTACACCAGCTTCTCCAGGTCATTTCCCTCAGCTTCTTTCAGCGCCTTCTTTGTTTATGAAATTTGTTCTTTTCTGGCCTCAATCTGTAGAAATAGAAGAGAAGACAAAGGGGTTGTCCAGTTGTAAACCACTGATGACCTGTCCTTAAGATAGACAATCAATAGTAGATTAGTGGGGTCTGCTGCCCGGACCCCCACCAATCTGCTGTTTGCTGGGACGATATGCTTGTACACTAGCTAATCTCTACAAGAAGCAGACAGCTCTGTTTCCACAGCAGTGGCCCGGCCTCATATTGCAGGCTAAGTTCCCATTGAAATGAATAGCCTTAAATACCAAACCTCCCCACTGCAGTGGGAACAGAGCTGTCTGCTTCCTGCAGAAGTCATATGAGAGCAGGTGAGCATCGGCCGCTGAATAGCTGATCAGTTGGAGCCCCATCAATCTACTACTGGTGGCCTAGCTCAAGGATAGGACAGCAATAGTTTACACATGGACAACCCCTTTAAGTAAATTGCACTACGTTATTGGTATAAATGATTGGAAACCAGAGGCTGAAACCCGTGCAAACGCAACATTTCCTACAGTTGAGGCTTTGCTACAGTTAAATTCAGTCTATACAATCCTCTGCAATCCAAGTCTGGACCCCAAGATGATACATTGTAGCAAACTGTCAGCACAGAAGATAGATTGATACTGACATTTAGGACACAGAGGATTGAGTAGACTGGATACACAGCTGTGGAAAGTATTACGTTTGTACATGCTTTTAGTCTTTGGATGTAAAGAAGAAAGATGAAACAATACCTCTGCAGCGCCACCTATTGGATGGCAGCATTCTTTTAAATGAATGCTTGACCCGTAATATATAGTTATATAAAGGGTTAAGCATTGATTTGAAGGAATGCTGCCATCCAATAGGTGACGCTGCAGAGGTATTGTTCCATCTTCCTTATGTACATATTGCCCAGAGGAGCATGGATGGCCTTATGCATCTCCTCACTCACCTTTTTGGTGCTCTCTACCTAAGGAGTGATGTTACCCCTTCCGAACTGGATGTAAAGAAGAATGTTCCCCTTTACTGACAGCAAAACGATGATCTGACACAATGAGTTAGTAAACAAATTGTAGAACTTTCGTTACACAATGGTGGATCAGCCATCTGCAGCCGGCGGCTCTCCCGCTGTTCTGTAACCGCAGTGTGATGGGAGTTACATATCACAGACCACTTTATGTAGTAGTACAAGTATATTGTTAGGGTTTTATATAAATTAAGCTTCAATGATATAAAACCCTAACAATGTACTTGTACTACTACATAAAGTGGACTGTGATATGTAACTCCCATCACACTGCGGTTAAAGAACAGCAGGAGAGCCGCCGGCTGCAGATGGCTGATCCACCATGTTATTGGTGACTGCGAGTGACATTATATTTCCTGCCCACCTCTGATCTCTTTCCTTTGGGTTTCTTCGCATTTTTGATGTTTTGTAGCATGCGACATTGCGAGTCAAGAACCTTGCGGGCTTCGCGAAATGCCCGCAACTTGTGATGTTTTGCAGCCCATGTTTTCCTAAGGAGCCTTCCTCTCTGTTGCATCGTATGAAAATGTGCGGTGTGATGAACCTTTTACAGTAGGAAATCCTATTGGAAGAGCCCTAAACTAAGCCCTAGCTGCAGAAAACAAAAACACTTACATCACCTAAGAAGCGCTGTCAGCTCCACTGCATCTTCTCCCCGATCCCCGACACTTGTCTTCAGGCAAGTCTTCTGGCTGGGGATTGGAAATTCCCCGCCTCCAGGAAATGCTGGCTCTGATTGGCTGAGCACCACACAGCAAATTATCTTCCTATGTATAATATGACCAAACGGACTGGGACAGAAGACCTCTTGGGAGCGGTGGGTTTGCGTGGAAGATGACCACTTTGCTGTCTCTGTACGTTGGTCTGCAGGGATTCTGTAGACTTGTTGCATCAATGATGATCTCTGATGAAAACAAGTGTAAGATTGACTCCAACAACCATCAGAATAAAGGATTCAAGGAGGCAGTCATCACAAAAAAGCAGAGATTCGGGACAATGTGCCAGCACGCTGCTGTCAGGAGCTGCACACCAACTGTGGACAATATAAGGACCATTATCTGCTTTGCAACCAGTGATTACGACTGCGGAGAAGACAAATACATTGAAGGAGCAGAGCTGAATTCACTGAACACACCAACGTGTTGTGCGATTAAGGCTAGGGCCACGTGGCGGCACGGGTGGCAAGTTGCTGCGAGCCGCAGATCGACAAAAGTTCCAGTCTTGGTGTCTATTGTTTTGCGAGCTGCAGGTGGCAAGAATTTGTGACATGTGCTGCAACCGCATTGGCACTAATGAGAGACTGAAGTGGAAGGGTTACACAAAGATCTTTGGTCATGTGACCCATGCTGCCGTGTAACCATAGCCTTAATATTGATAACTCGCTTGGCTCTACTACATCTCTACACAATAATCATGTTTTGAAACCTTGGAGACCATGACGACTTATTCCCTAAGAGGAAAATCCCTTAGTAGGCAGCCATATGTGTTTTCACGACCCCCAATACTATATCTGTATGCAGCCCACCGTGTGTGTATAAAGCCTAGGGCTCCAGTGGCCATCTATATCGTTAACTGCTGAGCATGCAGCAAGACGTGACAGCTCTCACCTCCCAAGTAAAGAACTTTTACACGGCTTGTCCCACAATTGGGGAGTGTAAGAAGTACAACCATCAGCCAACAAACAAGTCAACGCTCATTTGTCCGCTGATCCTTGACTTTCAACAAGCATAAAATTGCTGACTGGTCATCTGTATGTCTCCCTGTGTGAGTGGGTTTGGTACACAAAATGGCCCTGGAATAAAACTATAAAGTGGGCCCATATTGTAGCTGGGGCCAAATTAGCAGCAAGTGGGATGAACACAAGTAGGCAGGCGTCAGCAAACCGCCAGCTGCAGCACTGCTGACTGTAGGAGGGGAGAAATCTATGCGGCGTGGATAGCTCACTGCAGCAGATCTTCTACGAAGCACAGAACATGTTAGAGCTGCAGGTATATATTAAGGTGCAGCCTATTTCTACCCTTTAGGCCTCCACCACATCAATGATCATCATCGGCTGGCTTCTCTTAACCCCTTATTGTTTTCATGTCCTGGGTGTTTGGGCTTCATTCTGCAGGGCCGTGAAAACACACTGGCCCTGTAGAGCAAAGCCCCGGGGTTGGGATTGTGACAGCTCCCGCCTCTAAGCTACCGGAGGTACTGAATAAAACCACTACAAGGATTAATATAACTAATACCAATATATGACAGCCAAAAAATACCTACAGACTGTGACCACATAATACCCCTAAAGTGTTACTGAAAAAAAGTATACAAGGACCAATGTTACACCCATACTGTGGCCATAGAGAGGTAGATACCAGTTCACAGCACCAGTATAATGGATCTCGACAGGCTGTGTAAGTGATTATAGTATATTAGCTCCATTAATCACTGGTGATGTCCCCTTTAATTGGGGTGTTTCACTTTTCCTTTTCTTCTCCATCCCGCTCAGACCACAATCATGATTTCTCCTTCACACATATTTGTCTCTGCAGAATTTGACAGACAACTTTAACTCTAATTTTACCTTTCCATATCTCTACACAATGCCACCATTCATGTTGCTCCAGACAGTAATAATGCCATATCTGCCACTTAGTAATTTAAGCTCCTTTTTGTGCTCATTGTAATCCCCACATAGTAGTGCCAATATTAATGCTCCCCACACAGAATTTGTTCCCCCTGTTATGCCACCACTCAGTAATAATGCCCCTCCTGGTGTCCGTTTAGTAATAATGACTCTCCCGGCCCCCTTTCAAAGGGTTTGTCTGCCCATTTTTTCACTGATGGCCTATGCTCTGTATAGATCAGTAGCAGTTGATGGACGGGGTCTGCCGCTAGGGAACCCCGTCCATCAGCCCTCTGCTCAGTATAGCAGGCCGGATGCTGTAATAAGAGCACAGGGAGGTAGTACTGGCAGAAGAGTAGCAGGAAGTGAAGCCTCAGTGTGGCTCTCACATTGATTTCAATAAATAAAGCCAGCGTTCGCACTTTCTTCCCCATCATCTTATGACAACATTTGGCCCGCTGCACTGGACAACAGGCGGGATGAATAGCTGATGGACAGCAGTAGACCCTATCTATCTACTATGGATGACTTGTCCAGAGCAAACTTCAACAGTAAAAAAATGGGCAAATAATCCCTATAAGTAATAATGCCCCTGGCCCGTATTTATTAATAATACTCCTCCTGGTGTTGTTATAGTAATAATGTCGTTTGTGTCCCTTTTGTGGTAATAAGAATGCCTATTAGCCCCCTTGCAGTGCTGCCCGTTATATACATTAAAAAAAACAACACAATTACTTACCTGCGTCCCCCTCCTCCGGCCTCTGCTGTCTGTATCTGTCTGCAAATCTCACAGTTTGGCCGCACCGAAAAACTGCAAGATTTCTGTGGGAGAGCCGCAGCTCCAATGCCTGCGGCATTTTGCCCTGGCTGCTGGCATTCCGCTGCGGCTTTTTCTCCCCATAGAGAGGAGTGAGGCTGCAGTGGGGGAAAAAAAAAAAAGAATTGAGATGCTGCGGCTGTCAATTTTGCCCCGCATCTCCAGTTCGGCCCGGTTTTGCCGCAACGGATTGGCTGCCCCATGTGGACGAGATTTTTGCACAATCTCGTACAGATGGCTGGCTAATCCTGGGATTAGGTGCCGCAGGCGGACTTGTCGCACAGAATTTCCGCATGGAATTTCTATGGCAAATCCGTCTCTTGTGAACCCAGTCTTACAGCACAATTACCTCCAGGGATCACAGGTGATGTCATATCTGATTAGTGTTGTTCACTTTTGGTTTTCATCTGTAGTCGGCCCAGAACAATTTGACAATTTCTTCCAGCCATCATTTGTTTCTGCAGAATTTGCAACAGACCTCTTTAGCTCCACGCTTCCCCAGCACATGCGCAACATATGCGCAAACCCCAAATTCTGCTGCCCCCTTTTAACAGTGCCAACCAGCGGCTAACCCTAATAAATAATCTCACACACTGTTCACCAGCCTCTCCTACCACAGACCACTGCATGTACCACGCTTTCTCACAGACTGCTGAAACCCCTTAGGGTTCTGTCCCCTCCACATCACACAGAACTCTCATGGTACCCCACTTATCACATAATGCAGAAAGGAACAGAACAAAAAAGGGTCTCGGCGCTCCAGCAGGAAAGACCCGATGTAATCCTCCGAATCAGCAGTAATGGTCCTTATTCCATAATAACACAGCACAACGTGTTTCGTTGCAAGAACCGCGACTTTCTCAAGTACAATGAACTTACACTTCTTTCATCTATTTAAACAACATTTAGAAACTCATATATCCATAAATATTGTTTGTGGCAAATAATAAGGATCTTGAAGGAATCTATGTGACATCTATCCTCCATGTGTTTGAGGGCGATTTAGGATGGACTATTGAAACTTCTGGCTCATCCTTACCCAAGGAAGCCTATTCTCTGAAAGGCTCTGTATATGATACATGGAGGCATACATTGGATTGGATATTTCTTAAGGTTTATAGAGAGAATCATTTGACCCCTAGAGGCTTGAGAGTGCCTATAGGGTCAGATTTCCCAGGGATGAAGAATTCTCTGGTGAATGGAGTCTAATGTTGGGCACTTTTTCATCATTAATGTTAGATAAGTCGATTGCAAAAAGAACAGACTTGTCTATTTCTGGTTTTAAATCAGTCCTAGATTTTGGGATGCACAGCAGTAGAGAAGAAATACTGTATGCTATTAACCATATGTATAGAACTGAAAAGAATATATGTATGTGTAAGATGAAAAAACTAATCCGTGATTTGAGAGATTTCAATACCAAATCTGGACTCTCTAAGGATTTTACAAAGAAAAAAGTACAAAGTAGCCGACCTCAGAGGTCACATAGATCTAGAGATATGATTATTGAAGATCCTAATGAAAGGAGAACTTCTGCATTCTTTCCCCTGCATTTGGTTAGGGTAAACTCGGGTATATACTAATTATAATCACTCCAATAGGAATCCATACTGGAAAAGGAAAGACAAAAGGTATGATCATGTAGGAAGGACTGAGAATAATAGAGAGAATGAAAGAGAAGTAGATTATGGTAAAGATAAAAATCTAAATTTTTCCATAGAGAACAAGGTAGTAGATTTAGATTAAGACAAATAGATAAATTACCCAAAGGTAACAATAGGACAAATAGAGATAATATGACACAAACGGGGTGGAGTAACTTTAGAATATCAGAAGAACCTATAGCTAAACGTAACTTATCACAAACTGTGGACAATTCTTTATGCAATCCAGAGGTTAATTTCCATTCTATGGTTACCATTGACACCATTGTGTGTAGTACTATTATTAATGAGAGCCCTATCCCTATGCCTGAAACTATAAGAAGTCCTTTAAGAACCCCCCAAAGACAAAATAGTGATTATATATATTCTACTCTGGAACTTATATCTTACCCGATAGAAAGAGCTCTTCTAAAGGGCGGCCGATATGGGAGTCTCTAAATTTTGTATAAATAGATGAAAGAAGTGTAAGTTCATTGTACTTGAGAAAGTCGCGGTTCTTGTGACGAAACGCTTTGTACTGTGTTATTATGGAATAAAGACCATTACTGCTGATTCGGAGGATTACATCGGGTCTTTCCTGCTGGAGCGCCGAGCTCCTTTTTTGTTCTGTTCCTTTCTGCATTATCCCACAGGTTGACCTTCTCGAGGAGGAGGGACGACTGGCCAGGCGGCTCTCCTGTTTTTTCAGGATATAAGGAAAGGATTTGTGGATCTTTTTGTGCATTTTTCATATGCTATAAAGGACGTGGAGGGGTCAGTGGGGGACCTAGTGTATGGTCATCACACTGACACCGGGTAAGTCCTGTTCCCTTTTCTATACATTTGGTGTGGAGATTGTTGGAGCGCTGTCCCTCATATATGGTTTCCTTCCACTTATCACATAGGATGCCCCTTCATGGCCTTCCCCCTCGTGACAAAGAACGCCACTTATGGTTTTCCTCCCTCTCATAACACATGATGGCCCTTATGGTTCTGCACTCCCCTATTTGTCTTACAGAATGCCCCTCACGGTTCGTTCTCACATAGCAGAAATAATGCAAATTTTAAACAGGGAAAAATCTGTGTTAAAAACCACATCACAAGTGGCGTGGCCAAACCACCATACTGCGTAGACGCACAGAGAGCGAGCTCCGCAGGAAACGGCACAAACCAGAGAATTTAGCACGCTTCCCTACACAATTACAGTTAACTTGTCCCTTACAAGCTCTCTCAGCAGAACCATCACCAGCCGGAAGCAGGCACTGCCGGACGGAGGGAGCAAGAGGAGAGCTGGTGCAGTAACAGCTGCGGGAACCAGGCGGTGGAGTCTGATCCTGCTAACAACATGGAGACTTCTGTCTAACTGCCAGCGCAGACCGCAAACAGCGCCCCATGCTAAACAAAGAGCATCAGATACACTCCGGGGCTGAATACCTCCACACATCGCAGTCGAGCGTTCTCACCTAGGGAGAAAGAAAATACAACCATAATGAGTAAAAATCCTATCAAAGACAAGAGAACAGAAGTCGGAGGCACCAATATCAGGATCGAGGGTCCACCTGAGTCTCATGCTCCAGACGGGTGCTCATGCTCCTTTCCTTAAATGATACACAAGCAATATTACTGGAGACAAAGACCCATTAAACTACCAAGGATCGACTATCCAGCTGTATCAAGACTTAGTCCCTTTTACATTAGCTAAAAGAAGGCAAATGAGACCGCTTCTGAAAGCCCTCAGGGCCAAAAATCTACAACATGCATGGATGTTCCCATTTGGGCTAACATTTCACAAAGATGGCAAAAGCATCATCATACACACCCCGGCCGATCTGGAAAGGGCTTGGCCTATCCCGGGCCTAACACCGATCCACATTGCCTCCTGGATGTCGCTGAGAGAAAAGGAAGCCTGCCCAAAAACAGTAATGGAGACGCCTTGGAAGGAGATATCTTGCTCCAAATCTCCCAAAAAATAGGAGATCAGCCTGTCTTGTATTCGTCACCACATGCCACTTGAAGCTCCTCAACCTTCCACCCATACTGGCGACGGGGCATCATTACCATCTTTACTGCAGGACCTGATCTTTAACAAGACTTCCCAAGGATAGCAACGTTGCTGTCAACTTTTATTGTCATGGGGGAATAAAGAACATTTTCTACTTTGCTAAACTTGGATGCTGCCGCCTCTTCTTGCTCTTTGGAATACGTCTTGGGAATAAGTTCAGATCCCTAGCGGCTCTTGCAATCAGTAAGTCCTACCACTGATGTGGACAAAAGTGACGCTGTTGGTACTCTGTTACTATTGATTATATATAGCAGTCCTCATCATAATATTTCTTGTTTACGTTTTATATTTGAATGACCACTGCTATGTCATACTGGAGTTTATCTTATGTACTTTGCTGTCTGCTTTGATCTCAACTAATTGAAGGGATGTTGCCTGGATCTGGCCTCCCCCTTATACGCATTATAGGTCAATGGATCAATCTGCTAGTACTATTCTAGTAGTTATGTTCATAGTTTGTTTATGGTTGGCAGACACACGACCCTTGCGCGTATGATTGCCATAGATGGTTTAAGCGTGCGGAGGTGGGGCTGAATACCACCCCCCCTGCACTCCCCAGCCCTTGCTGGTATGCCCTGCCCCTGTGGCCGAGATGCACCTAGTCTCTCTTCCCTCAATATCAATCGTTAAACTTCTAAGTACACTTGACCTGCTTAATACAATAGATTAGAATAAATACAGCATTACTAACAATAAAATACAATAAAAGTGTCTTAAGTTAGGGTAGTGGCTGGTTGCATCAAGCTGGTGCGCACCACCATGGTTCCAACTTTAACCCATCATTCTGACTGTGTTACTGTGAGTAAACGTTGCAGTCCGTCAGACTTTTAAAATTGTCTCGAGTTTATAACGGTTTTACCCTTCTTCCCCGTTTAACCCCCAACTAAACCCCTGATTTCCTGAAGAGAGGTAAGCAGGCTGGGCTGTCCCGGCCCGACATACTCATCCGACTCATCCTACGCCGGCGCTAGTCTTCACCTGAAAACTAAAATGATAAATGGACTTACCGTCACAGCCATAAACACTAAAGGTCTAAATACCCCACAAAAACGAAGCCGAGTAATATGCCTCCTAAAGAAGCTAAAAACGTCTATTGTGTTTCTCCAGGAAACCCTCTGGAATGCAACGGCCCTTTGTTAGGTGGTATTTTAGCAACCACCCTACCAGCGCAGCTAAAGGGGGTGGCTGTAGCGCTGCACTCCTCCGTCCCATCTGTATTAGATGGCCATCTGTCTGATAAAGGGGATAAAGGCTTTTCTTAAAAGGCAAAATTTTAACAGAAACTGTCACATTGGTAAACCTAGATGTCCCGAACAAAAATCAGGTGGCCCGGCTTACAGACGCCCTGAAGAAACTTTCACTCTTTGCAGAAGGCAAAATAGTAGCAGGTTCAGACCTTAATCTCACCCTAAACCTCATATTGGACTCTTCCTTGGAGAAGTCTCAGAACTTACAAGAAGCATGTAGAAAACTCCATAAAATGCTGCAGAACCTACAGCTCTCTGATGGTTGGAGACAGAGGCGTAACTTAAAGCTCCTGGGCCCCAATGCAAAATGTGTAGCAGGGCCCCTAATTATAATGTTTTATTAATAGTACTGGGCTACCTATATGGAGAACAGAGGCCTTATGGGCCCCCTAAGGCTCCTGGGCTCGGGTGCAACCGCATCCCCTGCACCCACTATAGTTACGCCCCTGGTTGGAGAACATCAAACCCTTTAGATAGGGACTTCTCTTTATATTCCCCCCCGTACACGATACATACCACAGAATAGACTACATTCTTATTTCCTCCTCATTGATTTAGCAAATTAAAAAATCTACTATGGGAAACTTAACGGTCCCTGACCATGTCCGGTTACAGTCCACAAGGCCTGGAGCTGGAGGCTGAACAAGTCTCTTCTAGACAATCAAAAAGCAATTAAAAACATAACCAACCAACTAAAAAACTTTTAAGGAAAACACACAGACTCCAGATAAACACCCATTAGTGTGGGGAACGCACAATGCATGTATCAGGGGCATATTCATAGCTATAGGAGCCGCACAGAAAAAACAAAAAAACAAGCAGAAAGAAGTCATTCTGACTGAAATCTCTCATTTAGAACAGCTGTCGAAACAAAAAAAGGTGAAATTACCTGAATTAAGAGAAAAGCTTAAAGATATTTTAAACAGTAGATTTACAAAATCTCTTCTGTGCTACAAACACCAACTTCATGTACGCGGTAACAAAGGAGGTCGGCTTATGTCCTCCTTAATAAAGGAAGCTAGAGGAAAAACACATATCCCAGAAATAAATGACCCGATGGGAAAGACCCACAAGGAAACGACGATGATAGCTCAAATCTTCAAAGCTGAACAACTTGACCTCACCAGACACTTGGAAGAAATGAAAGACAAAAAACTGGAGTATGTTGGCTTTGCTTGATCTCCCTTTGAGTCACGATGAGGCGGCCTCTCTGGCCTCTCCAATCTCCCTGGAAGAGTCAACATCCATACTAAATAGCTTCCCACTACACAAGAGTCCGGGACCGGAGGGACTTCCCTTAGCGCATTACTAAAAATTCCAGGAAACAATCCTTCCATATCTGGCTCTGTCACTTAATGCTTTGCTGCAATGTGCGCAGCTACCCAGACAGGGGTCAGAAACGCTATCTTTTCTCCTTAGGGAGAGCACCCAGACAGAGAGTGAGGAGACTCAAAAGGCCATTCATGCTTCTCTGGGTAATATGCAAATAAGGGAGATGGAATAATACCTCCACAGATTCCTACCGTACACTGATGAAGGGCAGACACCCTGAAACAGCTCTATGTACATCGAGTCTGGCTTTGTTTTGAATTCCCAGTCATTGTTACAAGGCTTGTATAAAGAGTCTAACTTTGGCTTGAAGGAATGCTGGCTACCCAGACAAACACAGGAAGCCTTCATCACCCTCATACACAAAGAAGGGAAAGATTCGCTCCTATGTGGAAGTTATAGACCCATTTCCCTCTTAAATTTAGGCATCAAAATATGAGCGAAACTCCTCTCAAGGCGGATTAACATCTTCATACCCAAATGGATTAACGATGAACAATTGGGTTTCCTCACTGGTAGAAAGGAAAAAAGATAACTCTGCACAGCTCCTTCATGTAATAAGATACGCACAAAACAACAAAATCCCACTAATCTTACTGAAATTGATGCTGAAAAAGCGTTCAATAGAGTAGATTGGAACTTCATGCGGTCAGTCCTGGAAAAATTCAGATTCCCACCATCTCTAATTAAAGCCATTTTTACATTATACTCCAACCCCTACGCTAAAATGAACGACTCCTTTTCACCTCCCTTCTCCATCACTAAAGGAACACGTCAACGATGCCCTCTTTCCCCGACCCGATTCATCCTCTCATTAGAAATTCTTCTCCAACTACTACGGCGGAGTAGGGGTATTGAGGGAATTAGTCTAAATCACCTTTCGCTTAACTCTGAGGCCTTTGTGGATGACACTTTATTCTAACTAACTCAGAACAAGGCCTTCTGAATCTCAATAGCATTCTACAAACCTATGGCTCTGTGTCACATTTCAAAGTAAATATCTCAAAGTCAACTGCGCTCAACATAACTCTACCCCCAGATACTGCAAAAAAAAACGTCAAACATCAACTTAATACACCTGGGGTGAAACTTGCATTGACTACTTGGGGATCAAGATTGCTAAAAATCTAGCACACCTTTATGACAAAAATTTTCCACCCCTGCTCAAAGAAATAGCCTCACTTTTACAAATTTATAATCTACCGATGCTCTTCTGGTTTGAGAAGATCCTTCTACAAACCTACATGGTCCCCAAAATTCTTCATAAATTACAAATGCTCCCGATATATCTCCCAGAATCCCAAGTCAAGCTTTTCTAGGTTCACATGGAAGCATAAAAGACCGTGTATAGCTCACCGTCTCCTGACAGAGTGGGAGAATAAACTTACCCGATGTGTCCCAATATTATAAGTCAATCCATCAGATTGATGGAATTAACTATTTCTTCGCAAAATTGAATCGTAAGTCATTTAGCTCAAGCCTCTTATGGAACATCCCTGCTCAGGGACCTATGGCTCTCATCACAAAAAAAAAATTCAGAAAGTCATCCTTTGATCTCCTTTGGGAGGAGCATGCGAGGTCTGGGATGCCCTTCGAGGGGAGTTTGCCCCACATCCGTCACCTGCTGCCCCTCTGATCTTAATACTGGACTACTTAGGATTAAAACTGGACGATCATTCAAAACAACTGAGGCATAGCAGAGTATTAGAAGAATTTGAAAAAAAAAATTATGCAAGTCCCCTAAAGGGACAAAAAAAATAGTAAAAAAAAAAAAATAATAATAAAAACACCACAACCCCACCTTTCTCCCTTTACTTTGTAAAAAATAAAGAATTAAAAATAAAATTACACATATGGTATTCTTGCATTCGAATGACCCAAACTGGGTGGGTGCTGTGTCCCCCAATGAACAAGACGAAAAAGAGATTTCACGCTAAGTTATTACAAAAATCTCGTTTTCTCGTCTGTATCATTGGGGGACACAGCAAAGACCTTGGGACCTTTTAGTACCCAAGGTGGGGGGGGGGGGGGATATAAGAAGGCGCAGGTGTAAAGCAGCGTATCAGCGCTTAAACTGCTACTAGCGTTAATGGATGCCTAGGCATCCAGCATGCTCAGAGAAGGAGCATGAAGGGGCCTGAGTAAGGGTCCCATCCATTCTCCGGGAGGAAAAAAAGACTCCTGTTAAGGAGCTTCCGACAAGGCACCCGCCGCCCGAGTAATATGAGCCGTAACACGGCCTGCGAGTGTAACTTTCCTGGCACTGTAACCCTGTACTGCCACGAAGCAGAGCCATTGCAAGTAGTCCACCTTGGAAAAGCAGGAATCCATTTGGAGTTGCCAGGATTACCAGCAGTGAGCCAGCGCGACTGAAGAATGCTACCTGAGAGAGTTACTCTTGCGTAGTCAGACCGAGCCCCCTTGCCACCGGAGCATTCCTCGGGACGCAGCACTACAGAGAAAGGTGCCCACCGAATACTTCACTGAAGTGGATCCCAATACCATCGGCAGTGAGAGAATATACAGGTTGATAACGACAGTCTCCTGATGACAACCTTCGGTACAAATAGACATCCAAAACAGAGCTGTGGAGCCATCAGCTCCAAAACTTCAGGCAGTTGGGTGCCTTCCAACAGTCGACCTAGTTGTCGATATACCCCAGGTTGTCAATATCACCTTCACAGTCCTGCCACGAGGAAGCAAGCGGGTCGATTCCAGATGCCAATGAAGAAGTCACTCGTTGCAATTTACAACGGCTTTCCGTGTTGACCAAGGCTGGAAGGCTTGCGGCGTGAAGGTCCCGGTTCAATTATCTTGAAGAAGTCATATACGCAGCGGACTACCCCCAGAATGTGGGAGGATCCAGGACTGATCTCTGGCCCCAGGACGCATAGCTGAAGCGCAGCATGACCCTGATGCTGGGTAACCCAACAACCCCCGTTCGTGATGGCGACTGATAGCTGAAAAGCCAAAAGAGACCTGCCTGAAGAGATCCTTCAGCTCCGTGATCCTGAGACAACATCCACAGCATCCACTTTCAGCATGAAACCATAGACTTTCGAAAACGTCTATCCTTTGGAATGGTTTCATTGCAACCGCCTGACTCCACTAGGCACCAAAGGATTAGCTGCCTAGCAGCAAGGCTACAAGGGTACACTGGTATGGGACTCTCGCTGATCCCTTTTAGGAAACAGCAGCAGTAGAGAGGGACGAACCCTAAGAATTTACAAACAGTACCGACATAGACTGTTTCACGGTCTCCTGCAAGCAATACTGCAGGGAGAACAATGCAGGAGGATCGCAGCGTGCTTCTGGATCTGTCCGCCTGAACTCCACTGACCGTGGTAACTTAACTATACGATTCGTCTCACAAGGGAATAGGATGAACTAGTTTTGCTGAGGATCAGCTCCCTAAACCTGATCCGCAATTAGAGACTGCTCTGGTTCCAAGTACTCCTTACGGCCACCATCTCTCCGTCGGCAATATAGGAAAAAACCTGACCTGTTCTGCACCCATCAGGGTCAGCAAGAGACTCTGTCTCAACCGGTATCTTGCCTGTAGTCCAGACGACAAGCTACCCACGTCCGTACGGACACGGCTGATAGAACTAGCAGTCCAGGTTCCTAGAAACACAAGATGTCTTGTAGTTCCGAGACTGCCCGAGAGGGAGCGGACTCACAGTGGGTCGGCATGGAAAAGAGCTGACTGGAGGGGCGCCCCATAGACATACCTATAACCCCCATCTCCCTTTCGGAGTTGGGACCCAGAAACACCACTAGATGCCAACAAGTCTGGACTGTGTGGAAAAACAAGATGCTCTCTGGCTGCACGTCACTCTCGTCTGTGGGGGGAGCAATGTAGTAATAATAATAATCTTTATTTTTATTGCGCCAACATATTCCGCAGCACTTACATAGACAGGGGGAATACAAAGAGACAAAAGTACAAAAGTTACAGAACCATGGTTGCATAGTAATCAGTTGATGGAGACAGTAGGGGTGAGGGTCCTGCTCCAACGAGCTTACATACTACTAGTAAAGGGGGGATACAGAAGGTAAAGGGCTGGACATGTGCACAGTATGGCGGGGTGGAGAGTGAGGGATGCTATACACAGACAATGGTCAGACATTTAGCCGTGTGACGGCAGAATCGTTATGACTGCAGGAGCGGTTTATGACGCCTAGCAGGGATTGCAGTCAGTAGGTCAGGGAGCATGTTATCAGGTGGCGTACAGAGGAGTTTGTTTAGGGAATGCGGTATGCCTCCCTGAACAGGTACGTTTTTAGAGCATACTTGAAGTTTTTCGAGTCCTGGATTGCCCGGGTAGCCTTTGATAGTGCGTTCCAGAGGACTGGTGCTGCTTTGGAGAAGTCTTGGAGGCGGGAGTGAGAAGTTCGAATTAGAGGGATGCACAGTCTAGTTTCGTTAGCAGAGCGGAAAGCCCAGGCTGGTTGATGGATTAAGATGAGGGAGGCAATATAGGGGGAAGCTGTGCTGTGGAGGGCTTTGTGGATGAAGGTAGTAAGGTTAAATTGAAATCTGTATTTAACGGGCAGCCAGTGCAGTGACCGGCACAGGGCAGAGGCATCTCAGTAGGGGCTGGACAAGAATATGAGCCTGGCTGCTGCATTCAGGATGGATTGGAGGGGCTAGAGTCTGGTGCAAGGGAGGCCGATCAGCAACGAGTTGCAATAATCAAGCCGAGAGTGGATGAGGGCAACAATAAGCGCTTTTAGCGTGTCCACAGTAAGCAAAGAGCGGATTCTTGTGATGTTCCTGAGGTGCAGTTGACATGTTCGGGCGAGAGATTGGATTTAGGGGGTAAATGAGAGATCGGCGTCGAATATGACCCCAAGGCAGCGGGCATGCTGTCTGGGAGTTATGGTGGCGCCACACACTGAGATAGAGATGTCAGGATGAGGTCGGTTAGTGGAGGGTGGAAACACCAGTAAGTCAGTTTTAGAGAGGTTTAGTTTTAGGAAGAGAGAGGATATGGTGTTAGAGACAGCAGACAGACAGTTGGTGATGTTTTGGAGGAAAGGTGCAGAGATAGCTGGGTGTCGTCAGCATACAGGTGGTATTGGAGGCCAAATCTCCTGATGGTTTGTCCAATAGGGGCTGTGTAGATAGAGAAAAGGAGGGGGCCGAGGACCCAGCCTTGTCCTTTAGGCCGATGGAGCGAAGCATACTGAGTAGGAGTTTGTAGTCGACAGTGTCAAATGCTGCGGAGAGGTTGAGGAGGATCAGTAGGGAGTAATCGTCCCCGATTTGGCTGTCAGTAGGTATACTGCTTCAGCCTGCGGCTCTCCTGTAATCGGAGGTCGCCCTAAAGTTGCCTGCAGGGAGCTGCAGGTGGTCATCTCAGGGGGGCTAGCCGTTAGGTAAATGCCCGTTGCACGAGCTTACCCGCTGCAGAGCAGAGATGAGGAGCGATGAGTCCAGAGACTCCCTGTGGAAGAGATCGCATACTGTCGTCCATAAGACGAGATCTTCTCTGTTGGATGTACATCTCGTATGCAGCGAGAGCGCACTTGGTATGTGACTCTGGCCGTCCCCATGTTATCCTGGATACTGACACTGTGGTATGCCTGGCTGCAGGAAACTGCAGGAAGGGCAACAGGGGAGGAGGTGCTGGGCGCATATGGAGTGGTCAGCATAGCCATGAACAACCGCAGCATACAGGCGAAACGGGCCGTATAGTAGCAATACACACCAGTCGGCGTGAGAGCTGCCTCTGGTCACAGCGCTCAGCCAATCAGAGGCAGCCCATTCAGCTGAATACTACTGAAAGGAGTTCAGAAGAGCCGGCTGGATGCGGCTGAGCCAAGGCAGCTGCAAAAAGGTAAGTATAGATTTTTTAACTATTTTTTAGGTTTGTTTTTAGGGAAGGGCTTATATTTTAAGCCCTTTCCCCAAAATTAATACAGCGCTTGCCGGCAGTCCATTGCCATACAGCCGGCTCCATTGAATTCAATGGGAGAGCATCGTTCTCCTCTGTCACAGCTGTGGCAGAGGATAGCAGGCAGCGCTCTTTTTGAGCGTAAAAAAGCCCGTGTGACCAAGTCCTTTGGGCGGATAAACATTGCTAGCAGCATTTTTTTCTGCCATGCCGCTGGTTTCCGTCACATGAATTTTTGAGCGCATCCGTTATGCGCACAAAAAAATCGTGTGAAAAACGCCCGTGTGACTGAGCCCTCAATGTACAAAAATAACAAAACATAAAAAAACTGTATAAACTTGTTATCACCGGAATCGTGCTGACTCAGAGAATAATGTTATCACATGATTTATTCTGCACGCTGATCGCCGTAAAACTGAAAACCAAAAATCAAATGGCAGAATTTCCTTTTTTGTTCCCAATCCCCCCACAAATTTTTTTACAAACGTTATGCAATACATTATATATATACCCAAAAATCATGCCATAAAAGAGTTCCCTCCCTTATCACACAGTATGACCCTAATAGTTCTCCCCCCCTTACTTATCACACAGGATGCCTCTTTATCATTCTCCAGTCCACTCCTTACTTGGAATGTAACTGTTGCCACCACCCACCTCTCATCCCACTTTATGGCGCTCCGCCTTCCCTCATGCTACCCTGCTACTGCAGTGTCTGGAGCTGGCAAGGCATCCTCTCTTTTGCTATGGCTGAGTTATGCGAGCGCTGTGCCATGATTGAACCTAACAAGTCATTGCAGAGCGCAGACTAATGAGGAACACAATGAAAGTAAATTCTTTGACTGATTGCACTATGACCAGATCCTTGGCGCGGCGCGGGTACCTTCAGCTGCTTGGTGATAAGACAGTGCTTCATCATCGGCCCGGCTCAGTCTCCCATCTTTGATGTTCTGAGTGGAGGAAATCAAAAAAAGGCAGGAGACTGAGTTGTGATGAGAAGTGGGCGCTATCTATCAACAAGCAGGAGAAGCCGCCCATACTGAGGACCTGATCAGAACGTTGAGCTATGTGGTCATTGAGTATTAGTATGCGACACCTACTACTACACCACTGTATGACTATATACCGGCTGTACATATATAATTATATACAGAAAATACCTAGGTTACACCAGCATGGTCCATATCGCTTCCCGCATACTGCAACCCCGGGCTGTTATCTGTATGGAAGTTGTGACATCTTCAAGTTCTGGGCCTTACTGTCTCACGCTGTAGCTAAGCGCCCGACTTCTCTACTAGTTCCTCCTGCACTGAAAATGCACTGCTGAAGGATGATTCGGGTGCTTAGCAGTAATAGACTGGAGTTGGGTGGTCGAATGCTGGGAAGGGGGGGGGGGGCGGGGGGGATTTCCCCTCGGTGCTGCGCTACAATGGCAAGGAACATAAAAGGCTTGAAAAAGACATGTAGTCGAAATGTTGCCGGATGATAATAACCTAGCACATTGTACATGAGACGAGCGACCGACAGCCATCACAGTGAGGACAGTAATAGGAGCAATCATCGCTTAGTGAATGGTGGCCGAGTGGGAGGGGACCACTCCGACCCATCTGCCTCCATCTACAGTATACAGGCGGTTGTTCATAGATGAAAGACTGCCTGTTCACATGGCCAATGCAGCGGCAGACCAACAATGATTTCTTGGCCTGCATGAAAGATACGATCAGTGATTTATGGCTGATTGGTCTTTCACTGCACAATTATACTGCAAACTGCTTGATCTAATGAGCAGTTAGCAGGATTATGATGCCATGTAAAAGGGCCTTTAGTTGACTGAAGATAACAGACATTAAGGCTGGTTTCACACAGGCGACAAAATCATGCGGGATATGTGTGGTACAAGACGCAGAAATATGAACTCCATTCATTTGAATGGGGGAATACACATGAGCGATGTTTTCCTGCATAGCACCGCGATGAGATGCTATGAGAGAAACACATCGCAGCATGTTCTATCTTCCTGCTATATCTCCCTCTGCTTGCAATGGGGGTGATGGCAGCAGCGCCGGCCCCATTGAGATCAATAGGACAACTCTGAAGTGGCAGGGAATCCCTTCATCCTTGTGGGGAAATCCCTTTAAGCACGTTGGGGGTGAAGGGATTACCCGCGAGGATGAAGGAATCCCCTGCTGCTACTGTGACAGAGGATTGCAGAGTTCTCTCTCCCATTGCTTTATAATGGGGCAGGCGCTGCTGCCGCACCTAGGATGCAGTTTCGGAGCAGCCACGCTGCGGACTTACTTCAGATGTGTAAAATTTAGCCATTAGTAATTTTGCTATATATGTACACTGTGTCCTTTGTCAGTTACCCCTTAGGAAGCCCTCCCAATGTGAGCTGGTGATATACGAGGGGTTTCTCTACCTCTACCCCCCTTCTTTGACTACTTCTATTGCAGACATTGCTTCTCCGTAGATTCTATAGACTTTTTGCTGATATGTCCTCTGGCATTGTGCACTGCTGCTAGTTTTGTGGTTCTCTCTCCCCCTCTTGATGATATATGATGTTATACATAAAATATATAGTATGTTAGGCTGAATGAAGACCATGTCCCTCTAGTTCAGTCTGTTTCATCCCCCCCCTCCCTTTTGGTCAAAAAAGGCAAAAAAAAAAAACAGCCATTTAGCTCACTTAGAGGAAAAAATGTCCTTCCTGACTCCATGAATTATCGTGTCCGTAAGTGGACATATATAAAGATATACTGGAGGGGTTTGTGGCTTCTTCTGCATCTGGTTACTGATGATATACTGATACAATTGCAGCTATCATACATCCAGATTGCGGATGTGGACACCCAGAATGTGTGTGCGCCAACTACAAGAAGATCTATTGAGGCACCTTGTAAAGAGACATTATCATTAATCACCATATCTATACAAGAGTCCCGGCCTGGATTTCAGGTATCCCCATGTCATATGGGGGAAATGGCGACATAACAGGAAATCTGCCAAACAAGGACACCACCGCAAAGCGGATTATTACAGGTGTTCATCTCTATGAGAAGCTTAATATGGTGGACGGATTGAAGTTTTTGTACAATGAAATGATGTTGTAGAAAATAATAGTAAATGGCAGAAAGAAAGACAACCTGTATGTATGTGAATGTCGCCCCCAAATATCACCCCCCACCAAGTCCTAGACGGCTTCAGCACACGGATATGACGAGCTCCCATTTTACTAATAAAGATTGTCATTAGTTTGAGGAAAACAGTGATAATATTCCTGTAAATGTCCTTCCTCCCATCTCAGGACCGGCGGACATACGCTTTCAAACTTATCATGGTTGGCTGTGATTGGTCAGTTACTGATCACATGACTGCTGCCATGGTTACAGTCAGGGCAATTGTGTTGTCACGGCAGTGGGCAGTTGAGAGTGTTGGAGACTGGCGATGGAGAAGGAGGCGATGTCTGCTGGACCAGGGCAGAGCGATTTTATGGAGCAAATTCGGAGGGAGAAAGGAGAGAAAAGACCAAGACGTGTCTTGGACTCAGAGATGGCTTCAACCAAAGGCCAAAGGAGGAAGAAGAGGAAGACAACATCAAGGGCCATGAAGTCCATCGTTCCACCGACTGATTCGGTGAAGAAAGGCCTCAGAGGGAAGCAGAAACCCAAGAAGAGGCATCTGGATTCTTCAGAGGAAGAAAAGGATCCACCTGTAAAGATACAGAAAGAAGACCCGGGAGGCTCAGGTACCGCTGGAGGTCTGGGAAGCGTTCACATGTGGCAGATATTGGTGCAGATGCGCTACAAAATATGTGTCCAAATCCATGTAAACGGTACAGATTGTGAGGCGGATTTTGACATGAGGTTTGACACAGATTTTGGTGTGGTTTTCGGCACCAAATCTGCTGGTTGTGAACGCACCCTCAGGGTCCCACACACTGTACCCGCCATGTCTGAGGATTTATATGTTGTCTGCCAGGGAGAAAGAGGGGAAAGTGATACAAATGTTACATTGTATTATACTGTATTTATGTACATTGTATTATACTGTATTTATGTACATTGTATTATACTGTATTTATGTACACTGTATTATACTGTATTTATGTACATTGTATTATACTGTATTTATGTACACTGTATTATACTGTATTTATGTACATTGTATTATACTGTATTTATGTACATTGTATTATACTGTATTTATGTACACTGTATTATGGAAAATACCAGATATTACTGTGATTTATTAATCTGCTTCTGAAATGTACAGTTTTTGGTCAGTTGTCTTCTTCCAGTTCATGTTTAGATGACGTGTTTTTATGGTGTGTTCACACGTTGCGGATTAGCTGCGGATTTTCTTGCAGATCTGCCGCAGAATTCACCCATGCGATTTGAAGGCAATTAAAAGGATGAAATCTGCTGCAGATCCACACAGAAATCTGTGACAAAATCTTCACCAAATCAGCGACTTGTGAACGCAGCCTTACTGTGGGTATAAGGAAATGTGTATATCCATCCGTTGCTCCCCAACAGAGGTGATCACAGCGCCATCGCCGCCCGCCCACTGTGCTACTGGATACAACATGACAGCCACAGAGATTAGTGGAGTTTACAGACAAGTGATGACCCCGCTGTAAGTGCGGCAGAGGTCTGTGAATACCTCCACTAAGGAGCAATAGCAGAATACAGGCGGCCATTCGCCAAAACAACTACATGAACTCAAAAGACTGTAAAAATGAGAAAATGCGTCATTACTATAAATACAACATTTGTAAGGCTTTTCTTATTTTAGTATTCTCCTACAGATAGGAGTATTACTACTACTGTTACTTTTAAAGGGGTTGTTTAGTTGCAAAATATTGATGGGCCTATCTGCAGAAAAGGCTACGAATTACAGATTAATGGGCTCCACCACCTGGGATCTCCACCAATCAGCTGTTTTTTTGAGCCGATGTGCACATGCATTTAGCAAATTTCTGCAAAAAGCAGACAGCTACGTTCCCACTGCAGTGGCTGGACTTAGTATTACAGGCAAAGCTGCTATTTAATTTAATGGCAACTTAGCCACTGAAGTGGTAACGGAGCTGTCTGCTACCTCCAGAATTCAGCTCCGTGTATGAGTGAACTGACACAGAAGACAGCTGACCGGTAGAGATTTTGGGCAGCGGATCCCTGCTGATCTGCTATCCTGCAAATGGGTCTATCAATAGTTTGCAACTGGACAATTCCTTTAAGCACTGCGTCCAGGATTCATATCTACCGCCATGTGTTCATATAGATTGTGAGCCCCCACGGGGACAAAGTCCAATGTAAATGATAACTGTGTACAGCGCTGTGGAGTATGTATGTGCTATACAAATGAGTGAAATAAATACAACCATTTACTCCGGTGTGTTTTATCTAAAGTGCCCTTAATTTATGGACGTTAGTAATGTATGTTAAACAACAGCCTCCTCTGTCTGCTGGTCTGCCACTAAGGAAATCTATGTCTATAAGCTACATGATTGGTAATATATGGCATCAAACACAGGAGAGACTACAAGAACTACATTAACCCCTTGGCTTCTACCCATCACCCATTGCTTCGTTCTCCACCATACCGTCCCTTTTACCATTAATCTGTTTTTTGCTGTTAGTCAGGCAAACCCTCATTAAGACGATAGCTATCACTCCCAACTTCCCCATACATGTACACACTCGGCAGAGAGTGGAGGAGTTTCCATTGGGGAGAAGAAGAACTTTGGGCCCTTTTATGTGGAACGATTATTGTTCAGATTGTCGCTGGATCGTGGTAACCTGAAGATAATCGTTCGCTGTAAATGCTGCCGGCGACTGAACGACAAGCGATAATTCATTCGTTTATTGTTCGGTATTTGTAGGTATAAAAACTAACTGCAATCGGCCCGTGGAAACAGGCAGCTGCTCATCTATGAATGACTGTCTGTTTACTGTCAGTGGAGGGGGATGGAAGCGATCGCCGGCCCGCTCCGCCTTCAGTCACTAAGCCATCATCACTCCTGTGTAAAAGCAAAGGAACAATTATTGCTGGGACGAGTATAAGAACGCTTCATCACCTGAAAATTATCCCATGTAGAAGTACCATAGGCTGCTGCCAAACACCACTGGCAAGGCTTATCTCCAATGGGAACATACAACAACGGAAACAAGATTACTGTATAAATACAGTACCAGAACCAAGCTCATTGTATAGATGTCATAACAGAACTAATCTTACTCCATAAATACAAGACCAGAAGCAAGCTTATTATATAGACATTACCAGCACCAAACCTACTATATAGACACAGTACCAGAACCGAGCTTACTACATAGATACAATAACAGAAGTAAGCTTACTAAATAAATACCATACAAGAACCAAGATTATTACCTAGACCAGGGTTTCCCAAAGTGTGCTCCGCAGAGCCCCAAGAGCTTCTTAGCAGCTCCGATGGAGGGTCTAGGTCCCCGCTATACTCACCCCTGGAGCAGTGTCTGGGTAGACTGTACAGAGTAAATCAGCATGCAGGACCTGAAGTCGGCGTAGCAACACGTATCAATGAGCCGTCTCCGGTCATGTGATCCGTGTTGCTATGCCGACCACAGGTCCTGCATGCTGATTTCCTTAGTACAGGCTGTCGAGACACCGCTACAGGGGTAATTAGAGCTGGGATCAATGGCGGATTACAATAGGGGCGACCCGAGACTCCAAGGGAAGGGGGCCCATGGCTGTCCCAATCACTCCTATTGTAATCTACACTGCTAAACATATCCCTGCATCTAAAGAGCATAGCGGAAATGAGGAACCCTATTACTACTAGGGCCGCAATAGGGGACCCTATAACAATTCGGATGGCAATTGGGGACTCTATTACTACTGTGGTGACAATGTGGGGTGCTATCACTACTGGGGCCGCAATGGGGGAGCCTATTACTTCTGGGATGGCAATGGGGAAACCTATCACTACGGGGGCCAAAACATAGGTCATTATTACTACTGGGGCCAATATAAGGGACGGTATTACTATTGGAGCCAATATAGGGGACACTATTACTACTGGGGCCAAAAAAGGGGATGATATTACTACTGGGATGGCAATGGGGCAACGTATCACTACGGGGGCCAAAATATAGATCACTATTACTACTGGGGCCAATATAAGAGACGCTATTACTATTGGAGCCAATATAGGGGACACTATTACTACTGGGGCCAAAAAAGGGGATGATATTACTACTGGGGTGGCAATGGGAGTCATTATTACTACTGGGGCCAATATAGGAGATGTTATTACTACTGGGGCTGCAACAGGTGGGCACTATTACTACTGAGACTGCATTGTGGGAGCCTATCACTATGGGGGCCGCAGTGGGGGTCACTATTACTACTGGGGCCAATATAGGAGACACTATTAGTACTAGGGCCAATATAGGGGACACTATTACTACTGGGTCCGCATTGAGGGTGCCTATTACTACTGGGGCCACAATGGGGGTCACTATTACCACTGTGGCCAATATAAGGGATGCTATTACTACTGGGGCCAGTATAGGGATTGCTATTATTACTGGGTCCACTAATATAGGGGATCACTATTACAATTGGTTCCGCAATGGGGCAGCCTATTAGTACTGGGGCCGCAATAGGGGACATTATTACTACTGGGTCTGCATTAGGGGATACTATTACTACTGTGGCCAATATGGGGGAAGCTATTACTACTGGGTCAATATAGGGCATGCTGCTACCAGTACTACTGGGACCACCAATATAAGGAGTCACTATTACTACACGGGGCGGATTTGCTGCAGAATTTACAGTAGCAGCAAAGTGGATGACATTTTAAAAATCTCATCCACACACTGTGGAAAAAATGAGCACAAAACCCGTGTGGATATTGACATGCGGTGGGGGAGTTAATTCTGCAGCATATTAATTTTAAATATAATGTATATCAATAGCCCTTCCAGCACTCCAGCGTTCCTCCCTAGTTGTTTTTTTAAACCGCCTTTTATAATGTACTTTTTCTAATGATGGAGGTAAAAATCATATGTTGTAATAAGCTCCGCCCCCAACCCCTCCCCAGACCACACCTTGGGGCTCCACGAGAAATTTTTCATTCAAAAAGGGCTCCATGGCTAAAAAAGTTTGGGAACCACTGACCTAGACATTGCCAGCACCAAACTTACTATATAGCCACAGTCCCAGAACCAGGCTTACATTTGCCTCCTTCAGAAAAAATATTATCCACCACCATAAGCAGGCTTTTATAGTAACTAAAGTCACATGACCAGCGTGCAAGGAACAGATGAAATGCCTAGTTTTAAACCCATTAATATGACGGCCCAGCAGATGTACGCACACCAGAGAACAGCTGACGCACTTTGGACATCCTGAAGCTACGATTAAGGGATAATGCCCACGCCCGAATTTCTGCCGCGTTTTATGCGGCGGAAATCCGCGGTATTACCCCAGAGCTATTAGGTTCTATTGAACCTAATAGCTCAATGTTCACGATGCGGAATTCCACCGCGGAATTTCGCAGTGTGAAAGAAAACGTGGCATGCTCTATTTGCCGTCACGCTAGCACAGCGGAAGTATTGCGTGAATCTGCGACCCTAACCCCCATCACGTCATCCAGCCGATCATCGCTGATCTTTATTGCTACATAAATGATGAGCGATGAAGCTCATGACCCCATACAGTATCCCCAGTAGTAATAGAGCCGCCCCATATACTTACCTTCTCCTGGTCTTAAGAAAGCCACTGCTCCTCTTCTCAGTGCCCGCAGCAGCACCTCCTCCCCTCTCCTCTTCTCCTGTGGAACTAAGGAGAAGAGGTCAGGGGAGATGGGGACATAAGATCCTGGAAGCACACACTACAGTCAGTGGAATCCAGCAGCGGCACAGCAAAGTAATTACCAGCTGGGAAGCTGCGGCAACCCGGCTGGTAATCACTGTAATGGTGACCAGACGTCCCGAAAAATTGAAAAAGGCTGTCCCGCTGGGGTCCCGGGAAAAAGTGGGATACAGGGTCCCAGAGTGGGATTGTACTGCCTATATCGCGTTGTCTGGACAGCTTACCTAAACTGTGAAAATGCTGTGTTATTCACGGACTGAAGCTGAATACGCTGTGTGAATGACCCCTGACATTTGTAACTGTAATCTGTTTATAAACGGGAAGGAAAGTCTCTAAGAAGTTCTAGAACAATAAGCAGCTGTGATGTTATTGGCCGCCGGTCTGTAGGACGTTTACACCGGGATATGCTTTACAGCGGAGAACCTTTGGAGGTTAAAATGTGTTTTAGGGTTCAGTCACACATCATGGAAATGGTGCAGAGTTTCTGTAGTGGGAAATCTGCACCAAAATTTGCATTAAAAACCACATCAAATTCTGCAGTTTTTTATGCAGATCTGATGCAGATTTCACCTTTTCAATCGAAGGGGTGAAGTCGGCTTTAGATCCGCACTGATGATACGCGGTTTAATGTGGATTTTGGTGATGGGGTTTTCATGGAAGTGCAATCCAGACAAAGTGCCGCTCCCTTCAGGTGCCTACAAGCATGTGTCCCGGCAGCGGTCACACCTCATATATCCCTCTATGGCAGAACATAATGTGCACAACACCGCTGTGTGTTATATTCCTGCATCATCTACTATGTACATAGAATTATTATGCACTGGCTGCTCGTTAAATACAGAATACAATTTAAACTCGCTACCCTCATCCACAAAGCCCTCCACAGCGCAGCGCCCCCCTATATTGCCTCTCTCATCTCAATCCATCACCCAGCTCGGGCTCTCCCCTCTGCTAACGACCAGACTGAGCGCCCCCTTAAAGGGGTTGTCCCGCGAAACAAAGTGGGTCTATACACTTCTGTATGGCCATATTAATGCACTTTGTAATGTACATTGTGCATTAATTATGAGCCATACAGAAGTTATCAGAAATTTTTCACTTACCTGTTCCGTTGCTAGCGTCCTCGTTTCCATGGAGCCGTCTAATTTTCAGCGTCTAATCGCCAGATTAGACGCGCTTGCGCAGTCCGGGTCTTCTTCTTTTCTCAATGGGGCCGGAGATCGGCTCCTGGTAGCTCCGCCCCGTCACGTGCCGATTCCAGCCAATCAGGAGGCTGGAATCGGCAATGGACCGCACAGAAGCCCTGCGGTCCACCGAGGGAGAAGATCCCGGCGGCCATCTTCAGCAGGTAAGTAAGAAGTCACCGGAGCGCGGGGATTCAGGTAAGCGCTGTGCGGTGTTCTTGTTTAACCCCTGCATCGGGGTTGTCTCGCGCCGAATGGGGGGGCTGTTGAAAAAAAAAAAAAAACGTTTCGGCGCGGGACAACCCCTTTAATTTGAACTTCTCATTCCCGCTGTCCTCTGGAACGCACTACCAAAGGCTACCCGGGCAATCCAGGACTCGCAGAATTTCAGGCGTGCTCTAAAAACGCACCTCTTCAGGGAGGCATACCGCATACCCTAAACAAACCCCTCTGTACTCCGCCTGATAACATGCTCCCTGACCTACTGACTGCAATCCCTGCTAGCCATCATAAACCGTTCCTGCAGTCATAGCGATTCTGCCGTTACACGGCCAAATGTCTGACCATTGTCTGTGTATAGAATCCCTCACTCTCCACCTCGCCATACCGTGTACATCTCCGCCATACGGTGCACATCTCCTGCCCTTTACCTTCTGTATCACCCCATTATCTGTAGTATGTAAGCTCGTTGGAGCAGGACCCTCACCCCTATTGTTTCCATCAACTGATTACTATGTAACCGTGGTTCTGTAATTTTTGTACTTTTGTCTTTCTGTATTCCCCTTGTCTATGTAAGCGCTGCGGAATATGTTGGCGCTATACAAATAAAGATTATTATTATTATTATGTCTTGCTCTCATAGACAATATTTTATGTACTCAATATCGTGTATCTGAATATTATTCTGTTTTGTCTTCTTCTTCTCCTTTCCTTTTATGCAATTATAACTCTCCCACTTGTGGACCTATTCATGGAATTGTTAGTGCGCCCCCAGCTAAACTGAGGAAGGGGTCATTTACCCCAAAACGCGTTCTGTATGCTGGGCGGTCACCAATAAAAGAGAAGTTTGGACTAATTCTCTCTAGTCTAATATCAGTGTTCTGGCAGTTTGTGTCGCTACCAGTTTTTGTCTTTCCTTTCATGGTCCACCATTAACATCCAGACACTTCTGATTCGGTGAAGTTCTGCATGAACGACATTGGTTACAGTTTCCGCAGGGATTGATCTGCATGACGTCACAATTTCTCCCCAGAGTGCAGCCAGTGTAGCGGGTTTTCTATGATATATCACATACTTTAGGGTTTCCCACAGATTAACATAGAGGGGTGTTACATCACGGGAATGGGGAAGGAATTCAACAGCACCTCTCCATCCTATCCAGCATCCTGGCAGAGCGCCATGGAGATTGTCTCTCACAGCTCGGTGGTAGTGCGGTGGTGCGCCATCTTGCTGGACATAAAACTGCACAAAAAATTAGGCCCCTCTCTATCTTTGTTGCACCAAAGGTCCCCATAGAATTCCACAGGTGATGTGCAAAGACTCTAGACGATGCGTGAAACACAGTGCAAAACGTAACAAAAAGAACACATTTGGATCTCATTAGGCTAAATAGCTGGTTAATCCATGGAAGAGGGTGTAAGGAACGCATGTAAACTGGCACCACGTGCGCAATAAGTACAGTACTGTGCGCAGACACGCGTGTAAATCAACCTCAACAATCTTCTTCATGCAAAAATATGTTGTACTGGGGTGTTCGTTTTTGTACATACGGTCGTGTGAAGCCGCCCTTAAGGTAACAGTCGTTGCTTCTATATATATTCAAAACTATCTACACCACATATACATTACACATGTGCATTATTCCGGTCAGTGTGAATAATGTGCAGCGCATGGTACATCATCACTTCTACTATTCTGCCCCCTGTTAGGAGGACCCAGTGGTGTTCGGCCAACAAGATCAGGAAGCACCACCTCTAAGACCATCCGAAAGAGACTACGATTCCACCATGTGCTCGGCCGGGGAGCCTACGGGGAAGTCGTGCTGGCAGAAGACACCGTTACGTGCCAGCAGTTTGCTGTAAAGGTCATCAAGAAGAGAGCCCTGCTAGCGGAAGTGGAGCTGGCGGATGTGATGGTGGAGCACCGCGTGTTGCAGCTGACGTCTGGGAGTCCCTTCCTCGTCCATGCAGAATTTGCATTTCAGACCAAGGTATAGTTATTATCACACATCTCCAAACTCCACCGCTATGTGCCCCGTAGATGTGGACATTGTAGTATATCTTCCTATTAACCAACCTCTTACATATCTCTTCTACATTACAGACACACGTTCTGCTTGGATTGGAGTACCTGAGCTGCGGGGACCTGGACCAACTCCTGCAGGTGAAGGGACGGCTTGATGTCAACAGCACCAGATTCTACGCTGCGGAGATGGTGTGCGGCATCCAGCACCTCCACACCATGGGGATCATCCACAGAGATCTGAAGCCCGAGAACATCCTGGTGGCTGAGACGGGCCACGTGAAGATCACCGATTTCGGTCTGGCCTTAGAGAACATGTATGGAGACCGAACGGCCAACGATTATGCTGGAACCGAAGACTATGTTGCTCCTGAGGTGAGAGGAATAGACTCTTCCTACCATTTTTTTTACATAAATGTAATCATGTTCTTGGGTTGTGGATCGTGGAGACAGCAGATGATGTAGAACGTATTTACCAGCTTACTAACTGTTTTCTGTTTATGGCAGATGGACGCCAGAGAGGAATATAACGCCGCCGTCGATTGGTTTTCATTTGGAGTCATCATGAATCAGATGATTACCGGTGAGCGTAAGTATCATCACAAACTCTTCAATGAGTCCACCTCCGGAGCGAAGAACATCATCTTACAGGTGAGCAGGTCACTTTTATTTATTCTTTTTGCTAATGGTGTTGGAATAATTTGTGATGCTTTTATTGTCTTTTCTAGTCAGATTCTTGTAATTATAGTCTGTAATCACAACTACATTTCTTATTTCAGCTCCTTAAGAAAAACCCAGCAAAGCGTCTCGGAGTCAACGGAGACATCCGAAAGCACCGCTTCTTCCAGCAAATCGACTGGATCTCTGTGGAATCCCTGAGGGTGCCCCCACCGCACATCCCTGAGGTAAGTAAATCAACAGAAATTGAACATCTAGAGCCATTCCATCTGGACGCCGTGGAAGCAGCAGAGGCCAAGGACTTCCATCCGTCATCTAAAGAACAGGCCATGTTCAGAGGGTTTTCATTCTCCACCTTGAAGACCCTCTTAGACACCGGCTCTACCACCACCAGAGCGAGCGGCCCTCCTGAGCCCCCGTGAGAACATCAAGAGGAAGGACGCCGAGGGACCCCTTAGGAGTGTGCCAGCAGTACCACCCAGCTGGCGGTAAGTACAGGCGCCACAACATCTGCGCCCTGTAGAATCATAGGCATGTGCATTATACTAAACACCTTAAAAAAATTGCTTTTGTTTTTTTACCAGTAGATGGATTTCCCCCAACCAATGACAGCAGCAGCTGATGGTGCTGCCACGGGTGAGGGGGAAACACATTGGTGTGCGATGGCCGGCTATTAAGGGGTGGAAGGAGGCCGGATTTTTTTTTTTTCTTAGTGACATCGTAGCACATGTCTATGATTATTTCACATTTACTGGTAATTGCATTTCCTCCCGTCCATCACAGTATTGTAATGAGCGATGGGGAAATGAGGTGAGTGATGGCCGGCTATTAAGGGGTGGAGGAGGCCGGATTTTTTTTCTTTTAAGTGATCCAATGATCACAAGTTCAAGCCTCCTGAGCGGCCTAAAAAAAAGATTTAAAAATAAGTGAAAAAGTATTTTTTAATAAAAATATATATATATATATTTACTAAAAAAAATTATAAAAAGCAGTCAAAAAGTCGTTCATACTCCAAAATAGTAGAAATAGAAACCGTCGGTCAATGACAATAAACAAGCCTCCACACAGCTGCAGCAATAGAAAAATAAAAAAACTCAAAATTATTTTTAAAAAACTATTTCATTTTTTAAATGTCGCCCAACAAAAAGCTATTTAAATTTAGTATCACAATCATACCGACCCACAGAATAAAGTCATCATCTCATTTTTGATGCAATGTGTACATTGTAAAAAACAGACAAAAATAGTGTAATTGCTTTTTTTCCATTTAACTTCACTTAAAAATCTGCAGGAAGTTTTTCAATACATTTTATGGTCCACTAATTGAAAAATAAAAATCGTCCTGTAAAAAACAAGCCATCAGAAATCTACACTGATGGAAAAATGGATTTCAACTTAGACCCCAAGCATCAGTTAGATCATAAGTTACCAAAAATATCAATATTGTAATGTGTTTTCCTCTCCCTGCCACAGTGAGAACTTGAAGGGGTTAGCCCAATAGGCCCAAAGAGAGGTTAGTGTAGTGTAGGTCCCATCTACAAGAGGTCGCCTTGTCGTGGCAGATGGGCTCACATGTTTTGATCAAAATGTGTGCAAAGAACCTCACGAGTTTATGTGTCAGTAGATATAACAATAATGTCATTTAAATTCAGATATTAATTACTTGCAGTAGTGCTGCAGCTGCTTGTATTGTCGCAGCCACGGCATATATGAACCTGCGCGTTCAATTTGTTGGTAGGAAGTGCAGAGTAAATCTGTTTTTTGATATATTTAAAGCGGTAGCTGCCTCCATATTTCTCATGCACCCTCTCCACCCATGTGCCCCACATCCTCATTAGAGAAAGTAACTGAACCCCACTTTCCTGAATGCATTTGGTCTATGCAGCATTTAATGTCTGTACAGTATATTTTTGGTTCATATTGGGTACTGGGTAAAGATTGGTGTAATTATTAGTCAGAAAAGCTTAAGTGGTTCGGGTTGTTTGCTCTTTTCTAACATGCTTAAGTTGGACAATCCCTTTAATGTCTTCCTATTAAGCCTTGCCACATGCAGGACTTTGAAAGGAAGAAATCCATAGCAATCCTGGGAGACCTTCACAAGGCCCAAAGCTATCCTGGTTACCGAACGGTACCCCATGATCTCATCACAGGGGCCATTCAGGATACAGAAGGAGCCTCCTCCCTATTTAGTAACAATGCCCCTCGTGACCCTCTTACAGTTATAATGCCCATTAGACCCCCTTGCAGTGCTATCTGTTATATGCATTTGGAAAAAAAAAAAGCACATACTGACGTGCGTCTCTTCTCCCATCTCTCGGCCTCTGCTGTCTGCGTCACACAAGACTCATTCCAACTTCTAAAAAAAAAAATATATACTCACCTTGTCCTGGCAGACGGAGTTCAGCGCGGTCGGCCTGCAGTGGGTGTGAGTGAGAGCTGCCCCTGATTGGCTCAGCGCTGAGCCAATCAGAGGCAGCTCTCACTCACACCCACTCACACGCACTGCAGGCCGGCCGCGCTGAACTCCGTCTGCCGGGACAAGGTGAGTATATATATTTTTTTTATTTTTACACATTTCTGGATGAATTGCAGGGAAGGGCTTATATATTTAAGCCCTTTCCGACAATTCATCCCGCGATCGCCCGCAGCGCATTGCTTTCAATGGAGCCGGCTGTATTGCCGGCTCCGTTGAATTCAATGCGCTGGACAGCTCCGGCCCGTTTCTATTGAAACGCGGCTAGGAGCAGTTTTTTTGGGTGATTTTTCGGCCCCGGTCACGTGATTTGCGGATGTGCATCCGTCATGCGATCCGCAAATCGCGGTAAAAAACGCCCGTGTGACTAAGGCCTAACAGAGATATTCGGCATGTGTAAAACAAAAGTATACAAATGCCGATCAACCTGCTTCGGGATCAGAACTTGTTACATCTGGTCAAAAATTTGGCCGAAGTAAAAGGACTCCAACCATCTAGGATTGGCAAAACCAGTTGGTTGGACGGTACTAAGCAACCAATGTACAAAATAATTCCCTAGTGGGGAACTTATTAACACTAGACATGTAATTCTGTATCCACCTGGATATTATAAGGGTAAATGTAGTTGTGGTCGGCACTCTGCTGTCGCACAGAGAAACCAAGCATAAGGAACATAAGTGTCAGCACTGACGCCTGGTGGGAACTTGATTATTCGAGCATATGGTAATTTCTCAAGGTTTAAAAAAAACAAAAACAAAAAAAAAAACAAGATTTTTGTAAGAACTTATCATAAAATCTCTTTTTTGTCTTTTTCTTTGGGGGATACAGCATGACCTTGGGTATAGCTTCTGCCACTAGGAGGCGACTCTAAGCATAAAAAGTGTTAACTCCTCCCACGAGCTATAACCCCCTCCAAGCATCATGCTAGCTCAGCTTGTATGCAAGCAGTAGGAGCGGCCAGTAGGATATGATAATAGATAATAAATAACAATAATCAATCTAACACCAAGTGCGACCGAACTGAGAACACTCCAACCAAGAGAAGCATACGTTACCGTTCTAATACCAGACTGGGTGGGTGCTGTGTCCCCCAATGAACAAGACGAGAAAGAGATTTTATGAGAAGTTCTTACAAAAATCTTGTTTTCTCGTCTGTATCATTGGGGGACACAGCAAAGACTTTGGGATGTTCTAGAGCAGTACCCAAGGGGATGGGAAAATAAAAGAAGCCGCAGGTGTCAAGAAGCATAACCAGCTTCTTCACCGCGACCAGCGTTAACTGAAGCCTAAGCATCCAGCAAGCTCAGAGACTGAGCATAAAGGAGCCGGAGTAGCGGTCCCAACCCCCCACCGGGAGAAAGCTCTCAATGCAGAGTTTCAGATGAGGCACCTGCTGTCCGAGTAACATGTGCCGGAACACGGCTAGAATGTGCCTGACATGGTGATCCTGTACCGCCGCGGAGCGGAGTCAGTGTGAGGTGCCCACGAAGGGCACGACTTGAACTGACAAGAGGGCCAGACGAAAGCCAAGGCGACTCTGACACTGCGTCAGGGCTGCCTGCAGGGAGCTGCAGGAGGGGCAACGGGAGCTACCGACAGGTAATGCTCAACCCAGTCTGGAGCAGACGAGGGAAACTATGTGTCCATCCATAAGGAAGTTACCACAGGTCTCAACAAGGCTGGAGTAATGCCGGCAAATAGTTTGAACGTTCTTGTTCAGAAGACGAGATAATCTCTGCTGGATGTAATCTTGTACTGTAGACAGCGTACTTAGTAAGTGGCGCTCGCCGGCCGCTGTCCGCGTGTCATCCTGAGCTCGGACACTGCGGTACGTCTGCCTGCAGGCAACTGCAGGAGGGACAACAGGGAAGCTACTGACAGGCAAGGCTCACCCTGGTGTGGAGCAGACACGAGGAGCGATGTGTCCCAAGACTCCCTGTGCCAGTACTCTGTCCATATGGAAGGTACCACAGGTCTCAGCAAGCCTGGAGTTAAGCTGACAACCAGTTCTAGCACTGTTGTCCGTGACACAAGATATTCTCCGTCTGGATGTAAATCTCGTATTTTAGCGAGAGCGTACTTGGACCGTGGCTCTGGCCCTCCCTGTCCATGTGTTATACTGGAATCCAACATCTGCGGTGCGGCTAGCTGCAGGGAACTGCAGGTATGGGAGGAACTACAGGCGACAGCAAGCCCAGAATCACGCTGAGGTTGGATTGGGCAGGGAGGAAACGTGACTATGGCGTAGTAGTAGTAGGGGGCCATAGTGTTTGGGGTGGGGGAGGAGAAGCTACCTCAGAGCATTGCCCAACACTGGCGACTTTGGAACACACACAGGCTGCCTCCTGGTCTCCGCCATTGACAGCAAAAAAGACCACAGGCGGCATTATACAGGAGACACGCGCGACCGAATATCAAGCTGCGCAGCAAAACCTATAGATAAGTCGCATGGTGGCAAAACACATCAGGCACACAGTATGGAATGCCAAACAGTAGCAAAATAACGCACGTTGCGCCACACAGCGGCATACCTCACAGGCTGCTTGGCGCTACGCCTACATGCCGCTTAATAAATAGGGCACATTGCAGCGGCAATATAAACAAAATGGACCGCAGCCATAGAAACATGTCGGCCCACGGCTATAGAACCTGGCGGCTGACTGTCAAATGAAATTTCCGTCTCGTGCAACCCAGGGTGCGAGGTGGCGGTAAAGGAAAGCGATTAAGGCATGCTGGAACGGCGGCGAAAAATTAAAAATGACCGCTGATGGAACACAGACCACGCAGTAGCGGCAAAACGGCTACTGCACAGAAGGCCCAACTAGGAGCCCCTTTTTTATTTATTTATTTATTTTAATTTAGTAACCGGCCACCCCTTACACCAGAGTGGGGGCGCCACTCATGAGGCCCACAGACCTGCCACGACAGCTAACCAGCCTGCCGCGGCTGCAGAAGTTTCAGTAGGCCCATAAAACTGAGCTAGCTTATGCCTGCAGGAGGGATGTAGCTAGTGGGAGGAGTTAATACTTTTTATGCTTAGTGTCCCCTCCTACTGGCAGAAGCTATGCCCAAGGTCTTTGCTGTATCCCCCAATGATACAGATGAGAAAGAAAGGTTTGGGATATTTGGGTTGGACTGCCTGGCGACAAATGGTTTCAATAAACTACTGGAAAAAAATCTGAGTATTGTTTTTTGCATTTATATTGACTTTTTACTGAATTCTAAATTGTCCATTTTTTAAAATGTATTTTTATTAGCCATGCGTCATTTTGTGATCCTTCTATATCAGTCTATTAATTAGGTTTTTTGGTTAGGTTATAAATCCCAATAATATATACCTATCTAATAATATATGTAATTAGTTATGTGTAGTTTTTATATTCAATGGTTCTGTATGTTACAACTATTCATATTTAACCCCTTAATGACGCGGCCTTTGTTTCCCCCTATTTTCGTTTTATCATCCCTTTTAAAAAATATTAACTCCTTTTTGAATCCATTGACATAGCTGTATGAGGGCTTGTTTTTTACGGGGTGAGGTGCATTTTTTATTGGTACTATTTAATGTACCTAATAATGAACTGAAAAACGTAAAAAAAAATCCTTGGGTGTGTCCTGTTTCTACGGCGCAAAAACTGCAACAAAATGAGGCGATACCTTTATTCTATGGCTCAGTACGATTACTATGATACCAAACTTGTATGGTTTTTTTTGCTGTACTACTTGTATTTTTATTCAAAGACATTTCATTTTTTGATATTATTTTCTTCTGAGTGCGATAACTTTTTTATTTTTCCGTCGACATAGTTGTGCGAGGGCTCATTTTTTGCTACTTCCTGTAGTTTACGTTGGTACCACTTGGGAACAGATACGAACTTTTAGTCGCTTTTTATTGCATTTTTTCTTGGAGACAGGGTGTCCAAAAAAGTACATTTCTCGCTTACTTTCTTTTTTTTCTTTTTCTTGGACGACGTTAACCATGCGGGGTAAATAATGCGTTACTTTGATAAATCACACTTTTACGAACACAGCGATACCAAATATGTAGTTTTATTTCATTATTTAGATTCTTTTATTGAAAATATGGCAGAAGGTGTTTTTTTTAAAACTTATATTACTTGTTTTTAAAAAATTAGTAAAACTTTATTGTTATTTTTGCTTTTTTTATAGTCCCCACAGAGAACCACAACATGTGATGTTTCCATCGCTCCTGCAGTATGATGTAATGTAATAGCATTACATCATACTGCGATTGGGCAGGCAGTCTATCAAGCCCCCCCATGGGGATAGCTTGACAGGCATACTGCCAAGACAGTTACGGGGCCTTTCAGAAGGCCCCGGGCTGCCATGACACCCGCACGGCTCCCTGCGATCATTCGGCGGATTTAAATGCCTTTGTCAGAATTGACAGTGGCATTTAAATGGGTAACAGCCGGGATCGGCCACCTGGCCGATTGCAACTCTTGCCGCCGAGTGTCGGGTGTAATAAGCAGCCTGCATCTGAGATGTATTAAAAGAGATAGCCGTGCGATCTCTCTTCATACATACCCCGACCCCGCAGGACATAACTGTACATCCTATAGCGGGAAAAGGTTAATGTTTCCCAAATCCTCAGCATTTTAACAATGTTATAGTTATTGGACCAGGAATGGACCATACCGGTATTAAACATATTGTTTTGACCCCTAGTTCCCGTGGAGACAAGATGCACCAGTGCCTATTAAATGTGAACTGCACAATGTGATATCACATAAGTAAATTCTACCACACGGGGCGGAGTCTGACCGGCGATGTAGACGGCCGCAACTCCGAGCAGCTCCCAGAGAACCCTGCAAAAGATCCTGTCAGCGGGACTCAGAACGGCCGAAAAACGGCCACAAGTAAAGCGACAGCACAGCGGAGACCATCGGAGAAGGAGCGGGCACTAGAGGAGAAGATGCCGCGCGGCAAAGAGCGGGGAAAGATAGAAGAAGCCGGCGGCCGCCAAAAACAAGATGGCGCCGGCGGGAGAGAGCCGCGGACACTCATACCGCGCCTCAGTACAGCCAACACGGAGGCAGCGAGGAAATTAGCACGGTATGCCAGGGAGGAGAGAGATGGAGAAGAAGAGGAAATAAGCCCGGGGCAGCAGAGGGGAGACACAGAGGAGCGGGGGAGCCCACAGATAAGAAAGAAAACGGCGGGAGCAGAAAGAGAGGAGGGAGCCATATGTCAAGAAGGCAAAGTAGAGGGGAGAGGGGGCAAAGCAAGCAGAATAACAGACCCTAATTTAGAAGAAAGCAAGCAAGACAGTACTGCACAAACATCTGAAAATAAAAGACAAGACACTGTGCCCAAAATGATAAACTCCAGCAGCAGAGAAATAAACAGTACAAACACAGAAAAATACTGCCTGCAGGATGATGCAAGCAACATAAATGAAACAGACCAAGAAATACAAGATGGCATGCGCATCACAAGCATACCTGAAAACAGGGCACAAAAAGGCATAGATAATGCAAGAACATGCAATAAAAGTACACAAGACAAGACAAATAATATGAGTACTACAGACAACCGCATGCAAAACAACAAAAACTATGCAAGTACAACCGCCAGCTGCGCACAAGATACCATAAATAACGCAGGTGACCCTGACACAAATAACCAAGAACCAAAAGATGCAAGAGGCGTCAGAGAACCCACGCTAAAAGACATTTTTGGAGAAATCACCAAATGCAATGCATCGCTGAATAATCTCAACATGCAAATGGGTGCGATGCAAACGAATGTAAACCTGCTGCGACACGACGTGCAAAAAATAGCAGAGCGTCTGACAGAAACCAAACAACGTGTAAGCGACGTGGAAGACGCAATACAGCCAATGCAACGAGATATGGAGAAAAACCTGCAAGATATACAATATCTACAGAACAAAGTAGACAACCTAGAAAATAGGTCAAGAAGGAACAACGTGCGGATTGTGGGCCTCCCAGAAAAAGCGGAAGGAAGAAACCCAGCAGAATTCATGGAAACATGGCTGACTGAACTATTCGGAAGAAACATCCTCACCGCGATGTTCGCAATTGAAAGAGCCCATCGTGTCCCCACACGGCCCCTCCCCCCAGGGGCTCCCCCAAGACCAATGATTATGAAAATATTACACTACAGAGATCGTGACATCATACTCCAAAAAGCCCGCGAGAAGGGCGAAATCCAATTTAATGGCGCAAAAGTCTCCTTCTTCCCGGATTTTCTATGGAGATTCAAAAGAAACGCGCAACATTTATAGAAATAAAACGCCGACTGCGAAATCTACAAGTGCCATACGCGATGTTATACCCCGCCAAATTGAGGGTGGCGGCACTGGGCGCAACACACTTCTTCGAAAGCCCAAAGGAAGCCGGCACCTGGATAGATCACAACGAAATGGAAATCCGAAGGGGACAAACACAGCGCAAATCACCGCGAAGAGATAATACTTAAAGAAATGTTTAATTTAAGGGACCCCAAAATTTTTGAGAGGAGCTTCTGGGAAGACAGGACACATCGTTCGGAAGAATGAAGGACTGGTACCCCGATCCGAGTGGAAGACAACGGATCAGTGAGTTATATGTTGGGGATGTTCGTTGTTTGGTCTCTCTCTCGTATGTTGGGGAAATGTTAAATAATATACAGGTAGAAGAGGTAATGATAGGCGGTAGAAACATAGGACAGGGGGGGGTAAGGGGAAAGAATGCTAGCATAAATGTACAGATGATAAGAATACTGGAAATAACAGAAATATGTAAGGTAAAAGAAGATACATGCAAATGCTGGAGGCGGAGACGGAGAATGGGTAAAACTGTATGCATATATGTGGGGAGGGATACGGGCGTAATGTTGATACAGAGATATGGATCCTCCCAGTGCGGCTCACTCACAGACATAATAAAGAACAGCAAACACCAGAAAATAAAAACCCTGAGGAAGGTAAAGAGCAAGAACAATGAGTAGGAAAGTCAGGATTGTTTCGTGGAATGTGCGGGGCATGAGTGACCAGACGAAACGCTCGGCAATATTACAGGTAATTAAGGAGCAGGGTCCGGCTATTATATGCCTGCAGGAAACGCACTTGTCTAAAGAAACCATAGATACACTCAAAGTGGGGGGAATGGGACAAAACTTCCACTCTACACATACAAGATACTCCAGGGGGGTCAGCATAGTAGTGCACAAAAACATACCGTTTAAATGCCTCGCGCGAAAAATAGACCCAGAGGGCCGATTCATATGCCTACACTGTAGGATATACAATTACACATGTATCCTGGCCTCGGTATACATCCCGCCCCCATATAACAACACAGTAATGCGGCAAATAGTAGGATTTACAAATGACATACCAGATGCCCCAATCCTAATAATAGGCGACTTTAACTCGGTAATTAACCCCGCACAGGATAGACTAAGGACAGAAAATATAAATGAGGAAAGGAACCTAACATCACTGGGCCGATTGTTAAACGAAATATCACTAATAGACATATGGCGAACACGACACCCCACAAATAAACAATATTCATGTTATTCGTCCACACATCAATCCCTATCCAGGATAGACCTAGCAATAGGGAACACTAGGCTATACAGTGACATAACCGCAATAGAATACCTGCCGAGGGTTGTTTCTGATCACTCCATGCTACGCTTAGATCTACAACATAGCAACGCCGCCAACTACACCCAGAGACGGTGGAAATTAAACCCGCACTGGCTAAATCTATTAAATAAAGAAAATGGGAAAATAGCCCTAACGGAATATTTTGAACTAAATAAAGGCACTACAAGTGTGACGGTCAGCTGGGAGGCCATGAAAGCATACATGAGGGGGGTCTATATACAGCAGATCACACAGGCAAAAAAGGGACAGAGAGAGAGAGGGCAGAAACTACAGGTAAAAATGAAGGAAACGGAAGAAAATCACATAAAAGAGAATACCATAACAACACTTAACATATGGAAAGAAGCCCAGGAGGCACTTCATAAATATACACTAGAAGCAGCAGCCACCAAAAATGGGTTCAGGAAGCAGGCATACTATGAGGAAGGAGAAAGAACAGGGCACATGCTGGCAGTCATAGCCCGAGCACAAACTAGCCCCACATACATTATTGAATTGAAAAACGTACAAGGCGAAATTGTTAGGGACACAGCATCCATAAGAGAGACTGCGCGGGAATATTACTCCTCCTTATACTCCTCAAAGCTGGATAAACCAACAGAACAAATTGAGGAATATCTGGAGGGGATAGCAACACGGAGGCTGACGGAAGAACAGAGAGAATTCTTAGATGCACCAATAGACTTAGAGGAACTACAAGAGGCAGTGAAAGATATGCAAAACAACAAGGCCCCAGGGGAGGACGGCTTCCCCATAGAATTCTATAAACAATACGCAGATATTCTATTGCCACACCTGTTAGAGACAATGGAGGAGGCAGAACAGAAAGGAGAACTACCAAAAACAATGAGAAAGGCCAAAATAACAATTATATTAAAACCAGAAAAGGACCCCCTGTTGATGGACTCATATAGGCCAATATCGCTGCTGAACGCAGACGTTAAAATAATAGCTAAAGTCCTAGCTAATAGACTATCTAGAGTGGCCCCCGCCCTGGTGCACCCGGATCAGAGCGGGTTTATACCAGCAAGATCAACAGCAACAAACATCCGCAGAGTATTCCTAAACTTACAAATACCAGTAGACAACACCGGAGATAGAATCCTATGTTCATTAGACGCAGCTAAGGCGTTTGATAGCGTCGAATGGCAATACTTATGGAAAGTCTTAGAAAAAATGGGATGCGGCACAACATTTGTGAGACGGGTAAAACTCCTATACACTGGAGTGGAGGCAGATGTACTCGTTAGCGGGGGGTCCTCAGAGACATTTCCATTATACAGAGGGACAAGACAGGGGTGCCCATTGTCACCTCTCTTGTTCGCACTAGCAATAGAGCCCCTAGCGTGCAAAATAAGAACACACCAGGGAATAACGGGGTTTCAAAGAGAAAACACAGAGGAGAAAATTGCCCTGTACGCAGATGATATGCTGCTGTTCCTGGGGGATAGTGGAGAGTCCCTAGAAACAACTATGCAAACAATAAAAGAATTTGGGACTTTCTCGGGACTATCCATCAACTGGAATAAATCGGAAATACTCCCAATAGATAACCCCGAGATGCAAATCACTAACAGAGAAATAACCCTGAAATGTACACCAACAATTAAATACCTGGGAGTTAAAATCACCAGAAAAGTCAGCGAATACGCAAAAATAAATTTAGAACCACTCATGGAAAAGTGGAAACAAAAGTTACACATATGGCGCAAACTGCCTATGACAATTATAGGAAGAGCGAATTTAATAAAAATGATATGGATGCCGCAACTGCTATATCTAATACACAATGCCCCCCACTGGATAACACAAAAATTCTTTTATAAAGTCAGGGGACTATTCAGGGAACTTATATGGGGGGGGAAGACGCCTAGGATTAAACTGGAATTGCTATATAATTCCAAAGAAAAAGGCGGACTGGCCCTACCCAATCCGTTTGCGTATCTCATGGCCTCCCAGCTACAACACCTTAGGGCAGACCTGGGCAAAGCACGGCCCGCGGGCCACATCCGGCCCGCTGAATAGCTCGGACCGGCCCGCAAAGAGTGTCCTGGTGACTCACCAATGAGTCCGGTGTCAGCAACGGGAAGCAGCGAAACTATGCACTCCGAAGCCTTGTCCATTTTGTTCACTTCTGTGCTGTGCTAATAGTTATTCAGGCCTTACTTATTCAAGCACCTCTACCAATGACGTAGGCTTGAATAACTTTATTAAACAGCACATAAGTTAACAAAATGGACAAGGCTTCGGAGTTTGTAGTTTCACTGCTTCCCGATGCTGAGTAAGTGATGCCACTGTAACTTCTGAGTGCCAGGATGCTCGTTGCGGACCTTGGGGAGTGCCAGGACAATCGTTCCACGCTCGTCATTGGTAAGTGTCAGGACTTTTCCCTTTGCATTGTAATTAGAATAATAATACTAATAATATTCACTTTTTAATCTCTCTTCTTGGGGCAGCTCTCTGTGCCCTCTCCTAGGAGCATACTACTGTGTATTAAAAAAATCTATTTTCCGAGGTTAGCTGTTAACCCTTAAATATGGCGGCTAACATTAAAAAAAGAAAAATTGATGCAGAATGCCGAGTTTTTAACAAAGAATGGACTTCTAAATATCTATTTACTGAAACCAAAGGTAAAGCTGTGTGTTTAGTTTGTGGAGAGCAGATAGCTGTATTTAAAGATTACAATTTGCATCGCCATTATGAGACTAAACACGGAGAGAAATACAAGAACTTGACGGAGGCAGAGCGGGCACGGGTATCTGAAGATTTGCTAGATATTACAGCGCCATTCATTTTCAATGGCGGCCGTATTCTGGCCGCAAATCGGGCGGCTGGAATACGGCCCCATTAAGGCAATGTGCATGGAGCCTTCGTATGTTGGTCTGGCCCTCTAAAACCATTCCAATTTCTCATGTGGCCCGATGGAAAAATTAATTGCCCACCCCTGCCTTAGGGGGTGGGAGACGGAAGAGGTACAGGAAGCCAGTTTCGGGATCCTTAAAGACTTCTTTGATGGGTCACATTTGTTTGAAACTCTGGAATGTGGAACATTTAAAAGAGATGGCCAGAACGCCCCCACACTATTACTTATACACAAAGTATGGTGGAAGGCCAGAGATATGCTTGGTATAACAGGCTGTACACAACACACCCCCATATGGAACAATCCACATCTACCAGAGATTAACAAGCTACAAGGCTTCCAGGGATGGAAAAACAGGGGAGTCAGAAGGATGGGACAGATACTGGAGGGGGGAGAGCTGAAAACACTTGAACAGCTAAGACAGAACTACGACATTCCTAATAGGGACTTTTACAAATATTTACAGCTTAGGCATGCTATACAAGCAGAGAAGAGCACGGCAGAGATAACAGTGTCAACAAATGCAGTGGCGGACATAATAGGGAAGGCTACCACCACAGCCGGGAAAATATCTATATTATATTCCTATATACAGGATACGGTTAATGCACACAACCCGATACTAACAAAAGCAAAATGGGAAGCAGACATAGGTCCCATTGAGGAGTCGCACTGGGAGGAGATCCTGCAAATGACACCCAAACTATCTCTAAGTGAAGCGCACAGAATATCACAAATATTCCTAATACATAGAGTTTACCGTACTCCGGCCTTTCTGCATAACATAGGTATAAGAACCTCCCCAATATGTGTAAGGTGCAGGGCCCACACGGCGGACCTAATCCACATGCTATGGAGATGCCCGAAACTGCACAGATACTGGGCGGAAGTACGGGATGCAATAAACGCAGCATTCGGCATAGACATGGATTTCACACCATACGTGTGTATCCTAGGATATACGCATGACCTCGTGTTAGATGATAATGAAAAACTGGCGGTATCCAGACTATTATATATAGCTAGAAAGACAATAGCTCAACACTGGCTAGATGAAGAGCCGCCTACGCTAGGGGAATTCAAAAATAAGGTCAATCAAATTTTACCATGGGAAAAAAGTATATATACTAAACGCAAGACCAGCCAAAAATACTATGATATATGGCTGAGATGGATACACGCCCAGAGCCAGACGAGGAATGATGGAACCAATATATGAGAAGTGGGGGGGTGAGCCGTGTGGGTTGGCACCAACTGGTTGGGGATCTGACCCGGGAGAGGAGAAGAGGTAAATAAGACACAGTAAAACAGGCATATGCCATATATAACGTTTATTGAACAAAATAGAGCTGCTCACAAGACTAGTATACTGGAAAAACAAACTAGAAAGAATTGGGAGGACAGGATAAGATAATATAAAGGGGAGAAGGAGAGACCAGACAACGGGCAATGATATACTGCTACCCCTTGTAAGTAGCAAAAACAATCACCGAACCAATAGGATGACAAGAAAAAGAAGACAAAAGAAGATAAGCGGCACTGAGAATGAAGAACAAACAACGAAGAATGAAGAACAAACGACGACACTAGAAACTGTTAATACCACCTAAGATAGACTGAGGAGATACAGAGACCTGTCATTTAAAGGACTAAATGTCGAGAGAGAGACTTTAGGGGCGGGGGTGGGAGGGGGGGGGGGACAGGGGAAACAGTTATAAGTACAAAAATGCTACAAAGACATGTAAAAGATGAAAAGTTGAATAAAAATATTTTCAATCAAAAAAAAAAAAACATATTCTTTTACTTATCAATGCTGTACAAACAACAACAGTACAAGTTTTAACTCTCAGGATGGCTAAATAGCTAAGAGATATACACACCCCGCTGGAACGCACCGTTTGGAGTTCATGACGCTCCAGGGACGCCACTCAATGTTCAGTGGAATGCACGCTGGAACGCAGCATCATTCCATGGCGCCGTGTGACGTGAACTAAGAGCGCCCACTCGGGATAATGTTCCATATGTCTGATATCAATAGTTACATCACAACTACATGCCGCGACAGCACCCAGGCGAGCGAGCTCGGGGAGACACCTCGTTTATATAAGGCTAGCAGTAACGGACGCCAGCGTCACCATGTTATGATGCGTGGCATCATCAATGTGGGACGTACCGCGAGAACAGCGCCAGTACACCACTCCCCTATGAAGGAAATACCAACTAGTATAAAAGTAAGTCCTGTTACCCTCTTTAGTATGCTTGATAAAGGGGCACATACCGCCCTGAACCACGTTGCATCGTCTGTTTTATTACCTGTACCCAGTGATTTGTCTACCTACCTGTATTTATTGCTATTTGTCAATTAAAATCCCCCTTTCTGGATGACAATTGTTTTGGATAAACTTACCTGGCCTGCAGTCCATTTGGAGAGGTCTCAAGGACATGAGAGCTCCCATCTAAGTAAGTTTTCCATTTATCAGACTGTTTTTATGTTATCCTTATGAGCGCCGGACAACCAAGCTAAACTAAATTATAGAGCTTACAGGGCAGGTTCTGAGGAGTCCGGGGGTGTCGTTTTTAAACTCACCCGGCTTGTTTCTGCGCCATCATATGTGGAAGTGGCACAAGTAGACTCATGTCTGCAGACTGTGCAAGGAAATACATATTGCTCTCTATGGAAGTGGACACACAGCTGTAGATATGAGTCCGCTGGTGCCGACTTCCATGGGGAACAGCAGGGGAACAGGGAGCTAGGTAATTATATCATTCTTGGGCCCCTCGGAACCTACCCTACGAGTAGTAGAACTTAGTTTATGGTGCTTTTAGGTGGTGACAGATTCCCTTTAAAATGTTCCCATACATATTATATGAAGATCAATTTTACCAGGACCAGACTACTATTTCATGTGTACGGGGATGTCCCAACTCTACCCTGACAAGGGTAAGTGCGATCAGGCATGATGGATCTCAACATAGCACTTCCTACGTGTGTGTCAGAAGGAATAGCTGTCACCCAGGCAACCATTTGGTCAACTACTGTCTAAGGTGTGAGACCAGCGATAGCCTTCATCATAAACACATGCAATACGTAATTGAATTGCAGACATGAAAAATATGCAAACTTTCCACAAGAAATAAAAGAACTCACCAAGCCATAGAAATCCGGGGATCCAGATAGTTCAGCTTGGAGGACGAGGCCATCTGTTTCTTGTCTTCTCTGTCAGTCTCCTGTACCTCCAAGTTCAGCAGCTGCTCTTCCATTCTCACGACAACTTTCTTCTTGCTTTCCAGAAGTCTAAGATGAAAGGAAGTCATCAGGTGCCGCATCCATAGAAAGATTTCTCCAAGTGACTGTTAGGGTAAAGCCGTACATTACGGATCTGACACTGATTTTCGCAGTGGCAAAATCTGCACTAAGTAGTGCCAAGATTTTGTGAAGTCCCATCTACATTGCTTGTACTGTGACACACCGCAGATTTACCGCACACAATTCAGCAGCAGTAAATGCGTATTCTACGTCTGGCCTTACACTGAGGGTGGTTTGCCACACAGCGCTTTTTGGAATAACTCAACTGCAGTTCTTTGAGGCCAACCCAGTAATGGATTCCAGTAGAAAGGAGGAATCTAAGTCCTTCGTTTAAAGGAATTGTATCAAGACCTAAAGTTATCCCGCGTCTCCTGGATAGGGAATAACCTTATAACTGCAGTGGTGGTCCAACCGCTTGGACTCCCACCCAGCCCGAAAATAGAGTTTCTGAAAATCCCTACATGAATGGAGAGGAGATTGCGCATGTGCAGCACCATTCTATTCATTCAATGACAATGCTGAAATTGTATAAACGCCGAGCAATCTCCAGTGCTGTCATTTAAATGAATTCGTAGTAGACATGCAAGATCTCTGCTGTGGTGGGACCATAAGGACCCCAGTTCTTGAGATCAGTGGAGGTCCCAGTGGTTGGATCCCCACAGTCAAAGTTTTCACCTGCACCAGTTTTGATGAATTTTCCTCCCAGCATCACATGTCGTCATTACAGCTCGTATGAACTGATCATAATGGTAGCTGATATACGGAATCCTAAGGATTAATACACAGGGGGATCTGGAAGGAAAAATTCCATTAGAAATAGCTGCACGCTCATTTACATGGTGCACACCACAATCGTAACCCTATTATGATGACAATTAGGGCATCCTACATACTACACCAGCTTCTCCAGGTCATTTCCCTCAGGTTCTTTCAGCGCCTTCTTTGTTTATGAAATTTGTTCTTTTCTGGCCTCAATCTGTAGAAATAGAAGAGAAGACAAAGGGGTTGTCCAGTTGTAAACCACTGATGACCTGTCCTTAAGATAGACAATCAATAGTAGATTAGTGGGGTCTGCTGCCCGGACCCCCACCAATCTGCTGTTTGCTGGGACGATATGCTTGTACACTAGCTAATCTCTACAAGAAGCAGACAGCTCTGTTTCCACACCAGTGGCCCGGCCTCATATTGCAGGCTAAGTTCCCATTGAAATGAATAGCCTTAAATACCAAACCTCCCCACTGCAGTGGGAACAGAGCTGTCTGCTTCCTGCAGAAGTCATATGAGAGCAGGTGAGCATCGGACGCTGAATAGCTGATCAGTTGGAGCCCCATCAATCTACTACTGGTGGCCTAGCTCAAGGATAGGACAGCAATAGTTTACACATGGACAACCCCTTTAAGTAAATTGCACTACGTTATTGGTATAAATGATTGGAAACCAGAGGCTGAAACCCGTGCAAACGCAACATTTCCTACAGTTGAGGCTTTGCTACAGTTAAATTCAGTCTATACAATCCTCTGCAATCCAAGTCTGGACCCCAAGATGATACATTGTAGCAAACTGTCAGCACAGAAGATAGATTGATACTGACATTTAGGACACAGAGGATTGAGTAGACAGGATACACAGCTGTGGAAAGTATTACGTTTGTACATGCTTTTAGTCTTTGGATGTAAAGAAGAAAGATGAAACAATACCTCTGCAGCGCCACCTATTGGATGGCAGCATTCTTTTAAATGAATGCTTGACCCGTAATATATAGTTATATAAAGGGTTAAGCATTGATTTGAAGGAATGCTGCCATCCAATAGGTGACGCTGCAGAGGTATTGTTCCATCTTCCTTATGTACATATTGCCCAGAGGAGCATGGATGGCCTTATGCATCTCCTCACTCACCTTTTTGGTGCTCTCTACCTAAGGAGTGATGTTACCCCTTCCGAACTGGATGTAAAGAAGAATGTTCCCCTTTACTGACAGCAAAACGATGATCTGACACAATGAGTTAGTAAACAAATTGTAGAACTTTCGTTACACAATGGTGGATCAGCCATCTGCAGCCGGCGGCTCTCCCGCTGTTCTGTAACCGCAGTGTGATGGGAGTTACATATCACAGACCACTTTATGTAGTAGTACAAGTATATTGTTAGGGTTTTATATAAATTAAGCTTCAATGATATAAAACCCTAACAATGTACTTGTACTACTACATAAAGTGGACTGTGATATGTAACTCCCATCACACTGCGGTTAAAGAACAGCAGGAGAGCCGCCGGCTGCAGATGGCTGATCCACCATGTTATTGGTGACTGCGAGTGACATTATATTTCCTGCCCACCTCTGATCTCTTTCCTTTGGGTTTCTTCGCATTTTTGATGTTTTGTAGCATGCGACATTGCGAGTCAAGAACCTTGCGGGCTTCGCGAAATGCCCGCAACTTGTGATGTTTTGCAGCCCATGTTTTCCTAAGGAGCCTTCCTCTCTGTTGCATCGTATGAAAATGTGCGGTGTGATGAACCTTTTACAGTAGGAAATCCTATTGGAAGAGCCCTAAACTAAGCCCTAGCTGCAGAAAACAAAAACACTTACATCACCTAAGAAGCGCTGTCAGCTCCACTGCATCTTCTCCCCGATCCCCGACACTTGTCTTCAGGCAAGTCTTCTGGCTGGGGATTGGAAATTCCCCGCCTCCAGGAAACGCTGGCTCTGATTGGCTGAGCACCACACAGCAAATTATCTTCCTATGTATAATATGACCAAACGGACTGGGACAGAAGACCTCTTGGGAGCGGTGGGTTTGCGTGGAAGATGACCACTTTGCTGTCTCTGTACGTTGGTCTGCAGGGATTCTGTAGACTTGTTGCATCAATGATGATCTCTGATGAAAACAAGTGTAAGATTGACTCCAACAACCATCAGAATAAAGGATTCAAGGAGGCAGTCATCACAAAAAAGCAGAGATTCGGGACAATGTGCCAGCACGCTGCTGTCAGGAGCTGCACACCAACTGTGGACAATATAAGGACCATTATCTGCTTTGCAACCAGTGATTACGACTGCGGAGAAGACAAATACATTGAAGGAGCAGAGCTGAATTCACTGAACACACCAACGTGTTGTGCGATTAAGGCTAGGGCCACGTGGCGGCACGGGTGGCAAGTTGCTGCGAGCCGCAGATCGACAAAAGTTCCAGTCTTGGTGTCTATTGTTTTGCGAGCTGCAGGTGGCAAGAATTTGTGACATGTGCTGCAACCGCATTGGCACTAATGAGAGACTGAAGTGGAAGGGTTACACAAAGATCTTTGGTCATGTGACCCATGCTGCCGTGTAACCATAGCCTTAATATTGATAACTCGCTTGGCTCTACTACATCTCTACACAATAATCATGTTTTGAAACCTTGGAGACCATGACGACTTATTCCCTAAGAGGAAAATCCCTTAGTAGGCAGCCATATGTGTTTTCACGACCCCCAATACTATATCTGTATGCAGCCCACCGTGTGTGTATAAAGCCTAGGGCTCCAGTGGCCATCTATATCGTTAACTGCTGAGCATGCAGCAAGACGTGACAGCTCTCACCTCCCAAGTAAAGAACTTTTACACGGCTTGTCCCACAATTGGGGAGTGTAAGAAGTACAACCATCAGCCAACAAACAAGTCAACGCTCATTTGTCCGCTGATCCTTGACTTTCAACAAGCATAAAATTGCTGACTGGTCATCTGTATGTCTCCCTGTGTGAGTGGGTTTGGTACACAAAATGGCCCTGGAATAAAACTATAAAGTGGGCCCATATTGTAGCTGGGGCCAAATTAGCAGCAAGTGGGATGAACACAAGTAGGCAGGCGTCAGCAAACCGCCAGCTGCAGCACTGCTGACTGTAGGAGGGGAGAAATCTATGCGGCGTGGATAGCTCACTGCAGCAGATCTTCTACGAAGCACAGAACATGTTAGAGCTGCAGGTATATATTAAGGTGCCGCCTATTTCTACCCTTTAGGCCTCCACCACATCAATGATCATCATCGGCTGGCTTCTCTTAACCCCTTATTGTTTTCATGTCCTGGGTGTTTGGGCTTCATTCTGCAGGGCCGTGAAAACACACTGGCCCTGTAGAGCAAAGCCCCGGGGTTGGGATTGTGACAGCTCCCGCCTCTAAGCTACCGGAGGTACTGAATAAAACCACTACAAGGATTAATATAACTAATAACAATATATGACAGCCAAAAAATACCTACAGACTGTGACCACATAATACCCCTAAAGTGTTACTGAAAAAAAGTATACAAGGACCAATGTTACACCCATACTGTGGCCATAGAGAGGTAGATACCAGTTCACAGCACCAGTATAATGGATCTCGACAGGCTGTGTAAGTGATTATAGTATATTAGCTCCATTAATCACTGGTGATGTCCCCTTTAATTGGGGTGTTTCACTTTTCCTTTTCTTCTCCATCCCGCTCAGACCACAATCATGATTTATCCTTCACACATATTTGTCTCTGCAGAATCTGACAGACAACTTTAACTCTAATTTTACCTTTCCATATCTCTACACAATGCCACCATTCATGTTGCTCCAGACAGTAATAATGCCATATCTGCCACTTAGTAATTTAAGCTCCTTTTTGTGCTCATTGTAATCCCCACATAGTAGTGCCAATATTAATGCTCCCCACACAGAATTTGTTCCCCCTGTTATGCCACCACTCAGTAATAATGCCCCTCCTGGTGTCCGTTTAGTAATAATGACTCTCCCGGCCCCCTTTCAAAGGGTTTGTCTGCCCATTTTTTCACTGATGGCCTATGCTCTGTATAGATCAGTAGCAGTTGATGGACGGGGTCTGCCGCTAGGGAACCCCGTCCATCAGCCCTCTGCTCAGTATAGCAGGCCGGATGCTGTAATAAGAGCACAGGGAGGTAGTACTGGCAGAAGAGAAGCAGGAAGTGAAGCCTCAGTGTGGCTCTCACATTGATTTCAATAAATAAAGCCAGCGTTCGCACTTTCTTCCCCATCATCTTATGACAACATTTGGCCCGCTGCACTGGACAACAGGCGGGATGAATAGCTGATGGACAGCAGTAGACCCTATCTATCTACTATGGATGACTTGTCCAGAGCAAACTTCAACAGTAAAAAAATGGGCAAATAATCCCTATAAGTAATAATGCCCCTGGCCCGTATTTATTAATAATACTCCTCCTGGTGTTGTTATAGTAATAATGTCGTTTGTGTCCCTTTTGTGGTAATAAGAATGCCTATTAGCCCCCTTGCAGTGCTGCCCGTTATATACATTAAAAAAAACAACACAATTACTTACCTGCGTCCCCCTCCTCCGGCCTCTGCTGTCTGCATCTGTCTGCAAATCTCACAGTTTGGCCGCACCGAAAAACTGCAAGATTTCTGTGGGAGAGCCGCAGCTCCAATGCCTGCGGCATTTTGCCCTGGCTGCTGGCATTCCGCTGCGGCTTTTTCTCCCCATAGAGAGGAGTGAGGCTGCAGTGGGGGAAAAAAAAAAAAGAATTGAGATGCTGCGGCTGTCAATTTTGCCCCGCATCTCCAGTTCGGCCCGGTTTTGCCGCAACGGATTGGCTGCCCCATGTGGACGAGATTTTTGCACAATCTCGTACAGATGGCTGGCTAATCCTGGGATTAGGTGCCGCAGGCGGACTTGTCGCACAGAATTTCCGCATGGAATTTCTATGGCAAATCCGTCTCTTGTGAACCCAGTCTTACAGCACAATTACCTCCAGGGATCACAGGTGATGTCATATCTGATTAGTGTTGTTCACTTTTGGTTTTCATCTGTAGTCGGCCCAGAACAATTTGACAATTTCTTCCAGCCATCATTTGTTTCTGCAGAATTTGCAACAGACCTCTTTAGCTCCACGCTTCCCCAGCACATGCGCAACATATGCGCAAACCCCAAATTCTGCTGCCCCCTTTTAACAGTGCCAACCAGCGGCTAACCCTAATAAATAATCTCACACACTGTTCACCAGCCTCTCCTACCACAGACCACTGCATGTACCACGCTTTCTCACAGACTGCTGAAACCCCTTAGGGTTCTGTCCCCTCCACATCACACAGCACTCTCATGGTACCCCACTTATCACATAATGCAGAAAGGAACAGAACAAAAAAGGGTCTCGGCGCTCCAGCAGGAAAGACCCGATGTAATCCTCCGAATCAGCAGTAATGGTCCTTATTCCATAATAACACAGCACAACGTGTTTCGTTGCAAGAACCGCGACTTTCTCAAGTACAATGAACTTACACTTCTTTCATCTATTTAAACAACATTTAGAAACTCATATATCCATAAATATTGTTTGTGGCAAATAATAAGGATCTTGAAGGAATCTATGTGACATCTATCCTCCATGTGTTTGAGGGCGATTTAGGATGGACTATTGAAACTTCTGGCTCATCCTTACCCAAGGAAGCCTATTCTCTGAAAGGCTCTGTATATGATACATGGAGGCATACATTGGATTGGATATTTCTTAAGGTTTATAGAGAGAATCATTTGACCCCTAGAGGCTTGAGAGTGCCTATAGGGTCAGATTTCCCAGGGATGAAGAATTCTCTGGTGAATGGAGTCTAATGTTGGGCACTTTTTCATCATTAATGTTAGATAAGTCGATTGCAAAAAGAATAGACTTGTCTATTTCTGGTTTTAAATCAGTCCTAGATTTTGGGATGCACAGCAGTAGAGAAGAAATACTGTATGCTATTAACCATATGTATAGAACTGAAAAGAATATATGTATGTGTAAGATGAAAAAACTAATCCGTGATTTGAGAGATTTCAATACCAAATCTGGACTCTCTAAGGATTTTACAAAGAAAAAAGTACAAAGTAGCCGACCTCAGAGGTCACATAGATCTAGAGATATGATTATTGAAGATCCTAATGAAAGGAGAACTTCTGCATTCTTTCCCCTGCATTTGGTTAGGGTAAACTCGGGTATATACTAATTATAATCACTCCAATAGGAATCCATACTGGAAAAGGAAAGACAAAAGGTATGATCATGTAGGAAGGACTGAGAATAATAGAGAGAATGAAAGAGAAGTAGATTATGGTAAAGATAAAAATCTAAATTTTTCCATAGAGAACAAGGTAGTAGATTTAGATTAAGACAAATAGATAAATTACCCAAAGGTAACAATAGGACAAATAGAGATAATATGACACAAACGGGGTGGAGTAACTTTAGAATATCAGAAGAACCTATAGCTAAACGTAACTTATCACAAACTGTGGACAATTCTTTATGCAATCCAGAGGTTAATTTCCATTCTATGGTTACCATTGACACCATTGTGTGTAGTACTATTATTAATGAGAGCCCTATCCCTATGCCTGAAACTATAAGAAGTCCTTTAAGAACCCCCCAAAGACAAAATAGTGATTATATATATTCTACTCTGGAACTTATATCTTACCCGATAGAAAGAGCTCTTCTAAAGGGCGGACGATATGGGAGTCTCTAAATTTTGTATAAATAGATGAAAGAAGTGTAAGTTCATTGTACTTGAGAAAGTCGCGGTTCTTGTGACGAAACGCTTTGTACTGTGTTATTATGGAATAAAGACCATTACTGCTGATTCGGAGGATTACATCGGGTCTTTCCTGCTGGAGCGCCGAGCTCCTTTTTTGTTCTGTTCCTTTCTGCATTATCCCACAGGTTGACCTTCTCGAGGAGGAGGGACGACTGGCCAGGCGGCTCTCCTGTTTTTTCAGGATATAAGGAAAGGATTTGTGGATCTTTTTGTGCATTTTTCATATGCTATAAAGGACGTGGAGGGGTCAGTGGGGGACCTAGTGTATGGTCATCACACTGACACCGGGTAAGTCCTGTTCCCTTTTCTATACATTTGGTGTGGAGATTGTTGGAGCGCTGTCCCTCATATATGGTTTCCTTCCACTTATCACATAGGATGCCCCTTCATGGCCTTCCCCCTCGTGACAAAGAACGCCACTTATGGTTTTCCTCCCTCTCATAACACATGATGGCCCTTATGGTTCTGCACTCCCCTATTTGTCTCACAGAAAGCCCCTCACGGTTCGTTCTCACATAGCAGAAATAATGCAAATTTTAAACAGGGAAAAATCTGCGTAATTTCTGTGTTAAAAACCACATCACAAGTGGCGTGGCCAAACCACCATACTGCGTAGACGCACAGAGAGCGAGCTCCGCAGGAAACGGCACAAACCAGAGAATTTAGCACGCTTCCCTACACAATTACAGTTAACTTGTCCCTTACAAGCTCTCTCAGCAGAACCATCACCAGCCGGAAGCAGGCACTGCCGGCCGGAGGGAGCAAGAGGAGAGCTGGTGCAGTAACAGCTGCGGGAACCAGGCGGTGGAGTCTGATCCTGCTAACAACATGGAGACTTCTGTCTAACTGCCAGCGCAGACCGCAAACAGCGCCCCATGCTAAACAAAGAGCATCAGATACACTCCGGGGCTGAATACCTCCACACATCGCAGTCGAGCGTTCTCACCTAGGGAGAAAGAAAATACAACCATAATGAGTAAAAATCCTATCAAAGACAAGAGAACAGAAGTCGGAGGCACCAATATCAGGATCGAGGGTCCACCTGAGTCTCATGCTCCAGACGGGTGCTCATGCTCCTTTCCTTAAATGATACACAAGCAATATTACTGGAGACAAAGACCCATTAAACTACCAAGGATCGATTATCCAGCTGTATCAAGACTTAGTCCCTTTTACATTAGCTAAAAGAAGGCAAATGAGACCGCTTCTGAAAGCCCTCAGGGCCAAAAATCTACAACATGCATGGATGTTCCCATTTGGGCTAACATTTCACAAAGATAGCAAAAGCATCATCATACACACCCCGTCCGATCTGGAAAGGGCTTGGCCTATCCCGGGCCTAACACCGATCCACATTGCCTCCTGGATGTCGCTGAGAGAAAAGGAAGCCTGCCCAAAAACAGTAATGGAGACGCCTTGGAAGGAGATATCTTGCTCCAAATCTCCCAAAAAATAGGAGATCAGCCTGTCTTGTATTCGTCACCACATGCCACTTGAAGCTCCTCAACCTTCCACCCATACTGGCGACGGGGCATCATTACCATCTTTACTGCAGGACCTGATCTTTAACAAGACTTCCCAAGGATAGCAACGTTGCTGTCAACTTTTATTGTCATGGGGGAATAAAGAACATTTTCTACTTTGCTAAACTTGGATGCTGCCGCCTCTTCTTGCTCTTTGGAATACGTCTTGGGAATAAGTTCAGATCCCTAGCGGCTCTTGCAATCAGTAAGTCCTACCACTGATGTGGACAAAAGTGACGCTGTTGATACTCTGTTACTATTGATTATATATAACAGTCCTCATCATAATATTTCTTGTTTACGTTTTATATTTGAATGACCACTGCTATGTCATACTGGAGTTTATCTTATGTACTTTGCTGTCTGCTTTGATCTCAACTAATTGAAGGGATGTTGCCTGGATCTGGCCTCCCCCTTATACGCATTATAGGTCAATGGATCAATCTGCTAGTACTATTCTAGTAGTTATGTTCATAGTTTGTTTATGGTTGGCAGACACACGACCCTTGCGCGTATGATTGCCATAGATGGTTTAAGCGTGCGGAGGTGGGGCTGAATACCACCCCCCCTGCACTCCCCAGCCCTTGCTGGTATGCCCTGCCCCTGTGGCCGAGATGCACCTAGTCTCTCTTCCCTCAATATCAATCGTTAAACTTCTAAGTACACTTGACCTGCTTAATACAATAGATTAGAATAAATACAGCATTACTAACAATAAAATACAATAAAAGTGTCTTAAGTTAGGGTAGTGGCTGGTTGCATCAAGCTGGTGCGCAGCACCATGGTTCCAACTTTAACCCATCGTTCTGACTGTGTTACTGTGAGTAAACGTTGCAGTCCGTCAGACTTTTAAAATTGTCTCGAGTTTATAACGGTTTTACCCTTCTTCCCCGTTTAACCCCCAACTAAACCCCTGATTTCCTGAAGAGAGGTAAGCAGGCTGGGCTGTCCCGGCCCGACATACTCATCCGACTCATCCTACGCCGGCGCTAGTCTTCACCTGAAAACTAAAATGATAAATGGACTTACCGTCACAGCCATAAACACTAAAGGTCTAAATACCCCACAAAAACGAAGCCGAGTAATATGCCTCCTAAAGAAGCTAAAAACGTCTATTGTGTTTCTCCAGGAAACCCTCTGGAATGCAACGGCCCTTTGTTAGGTGGTATTTTAGCAACCACCCTACCAGCGCAGCTAAAGGGGGTGGCTGTAGCGCTGCACTCCTCCGTCCCATCTGTATTAGATGGCCATCTGTCTGATAAAGGGGATAAAGGCTTTTCTTAAAAGGCAAAATTTTAACAGAAACTGTCACATTGGTAAACCTAGATGTCCCGAACAAAAATCAGGTGGCCCGGCTTACAGACGCCCTGAAGAAACTTTCACTCTTTGCAGAAGGCAAAATAGTAGCAGGTTCAGACCTTAATCTCACCCTAAACCTCATATTGGACTCTTCCTTGGAGAAGTCTCAGAACTTACAAGAAGCATGTAGAAAACTCCATAAAATGCTGCAGAACCTACAGCTCTGATGGTTGGAGACAGAGGCGTAACTTAAAGCTCCTGGGCCCCAATGCAAAATGTGTAGCAGGGCCCCTAATTATAATGTTTTATTAATAGTACTGGGCTACCTATATGGAGAACAGAGGCCTTATGGGCCCCCTAAGGCTCCTGGGCTCGGGTGCAACCGCATCCCCTGCACCCACTATAGTTACGCCCCTGGTTGGAGAACATCAAACCCTTTAGATAGGGACTTCTCTTTATATTCCCCCCCGTACACGATACATACCACAGAATAGACTACATTCTTATTTCCTCCTCATTGATTTAGCAAATTAAAAAATCTACTATGGGAAACTTAACGGTCCCTGACCATGTCCGGTTACAGTCCACAAGGCCTGGAGCTGGAGGCTGAACAAGTCTCTTCTAGACAATCAAAAAGCAATTAAAAACATAACCAACCAACTAAAAAACTTTTAAGGAAAACACACAGACTCCAGATAAACACCCATTAGTGTGGGGAACGCACAATGCATGTATCAGGGGCATATTCATAGCTATAGGAGCCGCACAGAAAAAACAAAAAAACAAGCAGAAAGAAGTCATTCTGACTGAAATCTCTCATTTAGAACAGCTGTCGAAACAAAAAAAGGTGAAATTAACTGAATTAAGAGAAAAGCTTAAAGATATTTTAAACAGTAGATTTACAAAATCTCTTCTGTACTACAAACACCAACTTCATGTACGCGGTAACAAAGGAGGTCGGCTTATGTCCTCCTTAATAAAGGAAGCTAGAGGAAAAACACATATCCCAGAAAATAAATGACCCGATGGGAAAGACCCACAAGGAAACGACAATGATAGCTCAAATCTTCAAAGCTGAACAACTTGACCTCACCAGACACTTGGAAGAAATGAAAGACAAAAAACTGGAGTATGTTGGCTTTGCTTGATCTCCCTTTGAGTCACGATGAGGCGGCCTCTCTGGCCTCTCCAATCTCCCTGGAAAAGTCAACATCCATACTAAATAGCTTCCCACTACACAAGAGTCCGGGACCGGAGGGACTTCCCTTAGCGCATTACTAAAAATTCCAGGAAACAATCCTTCCATATCTGGCTCTGTCACTTAATGCTTTGCTGCAATGTGCGCAGCTACCCAGACAGGGGTCAGAAACGCTATCTTTTCTCCTTAGGGAGAGCACCCAGACAGAGAGTGAGGAGACTCAAAAGGCCATTCATGCTCCTCTGGGTAATATGCAAATAAGGGAGATGGAATAATACCTCCACAGATTCCTACCGTACACTGATGAAGGGCAGACACCCTGAAACAGCTCTATGTACATCGAGTCTGGCTTTGTTTTGAATTCCCAGTCATTGTTACAAGGCTTGTATAAAGAGTCTAACTTTGGCTTGAAGGAATGCTGGCTACCCAGACAAACACAGGAAGCCTTCATCACCCTCATACACAAAGAAGGGAAAGATTCGCTCCTATGTGGAAGTTATAGACCCATTTCCCTCTTAAATTTAGGCATCAAAATATGAGCGAAACTCCTCTCAAGGCGGATTAACATCTTCATACCCAAATGGATTAACGATGAACAATTGGGTTTCCTCACTGGTAGAAAGGAAAAAAGATAACTCTGCACAGCTCCTTCATGTAATAAGATACGCACAAAACAACAAAATCCCACTAATCTTACTGAAATTGATGCTGAAAAAGCGTTCAATAGAGTAGATTGGAACTTCATGCGGTCAGTCCTGGAAAAATTCAGATTCCCACCATCTCTAATTAAAGCCATTTTTACATTATACTCCAACCCCTACGCTAAAATGAACGACTCCTTTTCACCTCCCTTCTCCATCACTAAAGGAACACGTCAACGATGCCCTCTTTCCCCGACCCGATTCATCCTCTCATTAGAAATTCTTCTCCAACTACTACGGCGGAGTAGGGGTATTGAGGGAATTAGTCTAAATCACCTTTCGCTTAACTCTGAGGCCTTTGTGGATGACACTTTATTCTAACTAACTCAGAACAAGGCCTTCTGAATCTCAATAGCATTCTACAAACCTATGGCTCTGTGTCACATTTCAAAGTAAATATCTCAAAGTCAACTGCGCTCAACATAACTCTACCCCCAGATACTGCAAAAACAAACGTCAAACATCAACTTAATACACCTGGGGTGAAACTTGCATTGACTACTTGGGGATCAAGATTGCTAAAAATCTAGCACACCTTTATGACAAAAATTTTCCACCCCTCCTCAAAGAAATAGCCTCACTTTTACAAATTTATAATCTACCGGTGCTCTTCTGGTTTGAGAAGATCCTTCTACAAACCTACATGGTCCCCAAAATTCTTCATAAATTACAAATGCTCCCGATATATCTCCCAGAATCCCAAGTCAAGCTTTTCTAGGTTCACATGGAAGCATAAAAGACCGTGTATAGCTCACCGTCTCCTGACAGAGTGGGAGAATAAACTTACCCGATGTGTCCCAATATTATAAGTCAATCCATCAGATTGATGGAATTAACTATTTCTTCGCAAAATTGAATCGTAAGTCATTTAGCTCAAGCCTCTTATGGAACATCCCTGCTCAGGGACCTATGGCTCTCATCACAAAAAAAAAATTCAGAAAGTCATCCTTTGATCTCCTTTGGGAGGAGCATGCGAGGTCTGGGATGCCCTTTGAGGGGAGTTTGCCCCACATCCGTCACCTGCTGTCCCTCTGATCTTAATACTGGACTACTTAGGATTAAAACTGGACGATCATTCAAAACAACTGAGGCATAGCAGAGTATTAGAAGAATTTGAAAAAAAAAATTATGCAAGTCCCCTAAAGGGACAAAAAAAATTGTAAAAAAAAAAAAATAATAATAAAAACACCACAACCCCACCTTTCTCCCTTTACTTTGTAAAAAATAAAGAATTAAAAATAAAATTACACATATGGTATTCTTGCATTCGAATGACCCAAACTGGGTGGGTGCTGTGTCCCCCAATGAACAAGACGAAAAAGAGATTTCACGCTAAGTTATTACAAAAATCTCGTTTTCTCGTCTGTATCATTGGGGGACACAGCAAAGACCTTGGGACCTTTTAGTACCCAAGGTGGGGGGGGGGAATATAAGAAGGCGCAGGTGTAAAGCAGCGTATCAGCGCTTAAACTGCTACTAGCGTTAATGGATGCCTAGGCATCCAGCATGCTCAGAGAAGGAGCATGAAGGGGCCTGAGTAAGGGTCCCATCCATTCTCCGGGAGGAAAAAAAGACTCCTGTTAAGGAGCTTCCGACGAGGCACCCGCCGCCCGAGTAATATGAGCCGTAACACGGCCTGCGAGTGTAACTTTCCTGGCACTGTAACCCTGTACTGCCACGAAGCAGAGCCATTGCAAGTACTCCACCTTGGAAAAGCAGGAATCCACTTGGAGTTGCCAGGATTACCAGCAGTGAGCCAGCGCGACTGAAGAATGCTACCTGAAAGAGTTACTCTTGCGTAGTCAGACCAAGCCCCCTTGCCACCGGAGCATTCCTTGGGACGCAGCACTACAGAGAAAGGTGCCCACCGAATACTTCACTGAAGTGGATCCCAATACCATCGGCAGTGAGAGAATATACAGGTTGATAACGACAGTCTCCTGATGACAACCTTCGGTACAAATAGACATCCAAAACAGAGCTGTGGAGCCATCAGCTCCAAAACTTCAGGCAGTTGGGTGCCTTCCAACAGTCGACCTAGTTGTCGATATACCCCAGGTTGTCAATATCACCTTCACAGTCCTGCCACGAGGAAGCAAGCGGGTCGATTCCAGATGCCAATAAAGAAGTCACTCGTTGCAATTTACAACGGCTTTCCATGTTGACCAAGGCTGGAAGGCTTGCGGCGTGAAGGTCCCGGTTCAATTATCTTGAAGAAGTCGTATACGCAGCGGACTACCCCCAGAATGTGGGAGGATCCAGGACTGATCTCTGGCCCCAGGACGCATAGCTGAAGCGCAGCATGACCCTGATGCTGGGTAACCCAACAACCCGTGATGGCGACTGATAGCTGAAAAGCGAAAAGAGACCTGCCTGAAGAGATCCTTCAGCTCCGTGATCCTGAGACAATATCCACAGCATTCACTTTCAGCATGAAACCATAGACTTTCGAAAACGTCTATCCTTTGGAATGGTTTCATTGCAACCGCCTGACTCCACTAGGCACCAAAGGATTAGCTGCCTAGCAGCAAGGCTACAAGAGTACACTGGTATGGGACTCTCGCTGGTCCCTTTTAGGAAACAGCAGCAGTAGAGAGGGACGAACCCTAAGAATTTACAGACAGTACCGACATAGACTGTTTCACAGTCTCCTGCAAGCAATACTGCAGGGAGAACAATGCAGGAGGATCGCAGCGTGCTTCTGGATCTGTCCGCCTGAACTCCACTGACCGTGGTAACTTAACTATACGATTCGTCTCACAAGGGAATAGGATGAACTAGTTTTGCTGAGGATCAGCTCCCTAAACCTGATCCGCAATTAGAGACTGCTCTGGTTCCAAGTACTCCTTACGGCCACCATCTCTCCGTCGGCAATATAGGAAAAAACCTGACCTGTTCTGCACCCATCAGGGTCAGCAAGAGACTCTGTCTCAACCGGTATCTTGCCTGTAGTCCAGACGACAAGCTACCCACGTCCGTACGGACACGGCTGATAGAACTAGCAGTCCAGGTTCCTAGAAACACAAGATGTCTTGTAGTTCCAAGACTGCCCGAGAGGGAGCGGACTCACAGTGGGTCGGCATGGAAAAGAGCTGACTGGAGGGGCGCCCCATAGACATACCTATAACCCCCATCTCCCTTTCGGAGTTGGGACCCAGAAACACCACTAGATGCCAACAAGTCTGGACTGTGTGGAAAAACAAGATGCTCTCTGGCTGCACGTCACTCTCGTCTGTGGGGGGAGCAATATAGTAATAATAATAATCTTTATTTGTATTGCGCCAACATATTCCGCAGCACTTACATAGACAGGGGGAATACAAAGAGACAAAAGTACAAAAGTTACAGAACCATGGTTGCATAGTAATCAGTTGATGGAGACAGTAGGGGTGAGGGTCCTGCTCCAACGAGCTTACATACTACTAGTAAAGGGGGGATACAGAAGGTAAAGGGCTGGACATGTGCACAGTATGGCGGGGTGGAGAGTGAGGGATGCTATACACAGACAATGGTCAGACATTTAGCCGTGTGACGGCAGAATCGTTATGACTGCAGGAGCGGTTTATGACGCCTAGCAGGGATTGCAGTCAGTAGGTCAGGGAGCATGTTATCAGGTGGCGTACAGAGGAGTTTGTTTAGGGAATGCGGTATGCCTCCCTGAACAGGTACGTTTTTAGAGCATACTTGAAGTTTTTCGAGTCCTGGATTGCCCGGGTAGCCTTTGATAGTGCGTTCCAGAGGACTGGTGCTGCTTTGGAGAAGTCTTGGAGGCGGGAGTGAGAAGTTCGAATTAGAGGGATGCACAGTCTAGTTTCGTTAGCAGAGCGGAAAGCCCAGGCTGGTTGATGGATTAAGATGAGGGAGGCAATATAGGGGGAAGCTGTGCTGTGGAGGGCTTTGTGGATGAAGGTAGTAAGGTTAAATTGAAATCTGTATTTAACGGGCAGCCAGTGCAGTGACCGGCACAGGGCAGAGGCATCTCAGTAGCGGCTGGACAAGAATATGAGCCTGGCTGCTGCATTCAGGATGGATTGGAGGGGCTAGAGTCTGGTGCAAGGGAGGCCGATCAGCAACGAGTTGCAATAATCAAGCCGAGAGTGGATGAGGGCAACAATAAGCGCTTTTAGCGTGTCCACAGTGAGAAAAGAGCGGATTCTTGTGATGTTCCTGAGGTGCAGTTGACATGTTCGGGCGAGAGATTGGATTTAGGGGGTAAATGAGAGATCGGCGTCGAATATGACCCCAAGGCAGCGGGCATGCTGTCTGGGAGTTATGGTGGCGCCACACACTGAGATAGAGATGTCAGGATGAGGTCGGTTAGTGGAGGGTGGAAACACCAGTAAGTCAGTTTTAGAGAGGTTTAGTTTTAGGAAGAGAGAGGATATGGTGTTAGAGACAGCAGACAGACAGTTGGTGATGTTTTGGAGGAAAGGTGCAGAGATAGCTGGGTGTCGTCAGCATACAGGTGGTATTGGAGGCCAAATCTCCTGATGGTTTGTCCAATAGGGGCTGTGTAGATAGAGAAAAGGAGGGGGCCGAGGACCCAGCCTTGTCCTTTAGGCCGATGGAGCGAAGCATACTGAGTAGGAGTTTGTAGTCGACAGTGTCAAATGCTGCGGAGAGGTTGAGGAGGATCAGTAGGGAGTAATCGCCCCCGATTTGGCTGTCAGTAGGTATACTGCTTCAGCCTGCGGCTCTCCTGTAATCGGAGGTCGCCCTAAAGTTGCCTGCAGGGAGCTGCAGGTGGTCATCTCAGGGGGGCTAGCCGTTAGGTAAATGCCCGTTGCACGAGCTTACCCGCTGCAGAGCAGAGATGAGGAGCGATGAGTCCAGAGACTCCCTGTGGAAGAGATCGCATACTGTCGTCCGTAAGACGAGATCTTCTCTGTTGGATGTACATCTCGTATGTAGCGAGAGCGCACTTGGTATGTGACTCTGGCCGTCTCCATGTTATCCTGGATACTGACACTGTGGTATGCCTGGCTGCAGGAAACTGCAGGAAGGTCAACAGGGGAGGAGGTGCTGGGCGCATATGGAGTGGTCAGCATAGCCATGAACAACCGCAGCATACAGGCGAAACGGGCCGTACAGTAGCAATACACACCAGTCGGCGTGAGAGCTGCCTCTGGTCACAGCGCTCAGCCAATCAGAGGCAGCCCATTCAGCTGAATACTACTGAAAGGAGTTCAGAAGAGCCGGCTGGATGCGGCTGAGCCAAGGCAGCTGCAAAAAGGTAAGTATAGATTTTTTAACTATTTTTTAGGTCTGTTTTCAGGGAAGGGCTTATATTTGAAGCCCTTTCCCCAAAATTAATACAGCGCTTGCCGGCAGTCCATTGCCATACAGCCGGCTCCATTGAATTCAATGGGAGAGCATCGTTCTCCTCTGTCACAGCTGTGGCAGAGGATAGCAGGCAGCGCTCTTTTTGAGCGTAAAAAAGCCCGTGTGACCAAGTCCTTTGGGCGGATAAACATTGCTAGCAGCATTTTTTTCTGCCATGCCGCTGGTTTCCGTCACATGAATTTTTGAGCGCATCCGTTATGCGCACAAAAAAATCGTGTGAAAAACGCCCGTGTGACTGAGCCCTCAATGTACAAAAATAACAAAACATAAAAAAACTGTATAAACTTGTTATCACCGGAATCGTGCTGACTCAGAGAATAATGTTATCACATGATTTATTCTGCACGCTGATCGCCGTAAAACTGAAAACCAAAAATCAAATGGCAGAATTTCCTTTTTTGTTCCCAATCCCCCCACAAATTTTTTTACAAACGTTATGCAATACATTATATATATACCCAAAAATCATGCCATAAAAGAGTTCCCTCCCTTATCACACAGTATGACCCTAATAGTTCTCCCCCCCTTACTTATCACACAGGATGCCTCTTTATCATTCTCCAGTCCACTCCTTACTTGGAATGTAACTGTTGCCACCACCCACCTCTCATCCCACTTTATGGCGCTCCGCCTTCCCTCATGCTACCCTGCTACTGCAGTGTCTGGAGCTGGCAAGGCATCCTCTCTTTTGCTATGGCTGAGTTATGCGAGCGCTGTGCCATGATTGAACCTAACAAGTCATTGCAGAGCGCAGACTAATGAGGAACACAATGAAAGTAAATTCTTTGACTGACTGCACTATGACCAGATCCTTGGCGCGGCGCGGGTACCTTCAGCTGCTTGGTGATAAGACAGTGCTTCATCATCGGCCCGGCTCAGTCTCCCATCTTTGATGTTCTGAGTGGAGGAAATCAAAAAAAGGCAGGAGACTGAGTTGTGATGAGAAGTGGGCGCTATCTATCAACAAGCAGGAGAAGCCGCCCATACTGAGGACCTGATCATAACGTTGAACTATGTGGTCATTGAGTATTAGTATGCGACACCTACTACTACACCACTGTATGACTATATACCGGCTGTACATATATAATTATATACAGAAAATACCTAGGTTACACCAGCATGGTCCATATCGCCTCCCGCATACTGCAACCCCGGGCTGTTATCTGTATGGAAGTTGTGACATCTTCAAGTTCTGGGCCTTACTGTCTCACGCTGTAGCTAAGCGCCCGACTTCTCTACTAGTTCCTCCTGCACTGAAAATGCACTGCTGAAGGATGATTCGGGTGCTTAGCAGTAATAGACTGGAGTTGGGTGGTCGAATGCTGGGGGGGGGGGGGGGGGGGGGGCGGGGGGCTTTCCCCTCGGTGCTGCGCTACAGTGGCAAGGAACATAAAAGGCTTGAAAAAGACATGTAGTCGAAACGTTGCCGGATGATAATAACCTAGCACAGTGGTGGCGAACCTATGGCACGCGTGCCAGAGGCGGCACGTAGAGCCCTCCCTGCTGGCACGCGCCGCCATCGGCCGATCACCACCTTAGTGAATGCCTGCAGGGGCCGCGGCTCCCCTGCTGACATTCACTCAGCGCTGCTTTCTGTGCTGATCCCGGCGCACACTGTGAGTCAGTGTGCAGCTAGGATCCTTCTCCCCCGTCCCCCGACGTCTCCTACTTTGGTTCCGCAAGAGCAGGGGGAGAAGGCATCCAACAGCAGCACACTGCCTTCGGTATGCACCTGGGATCAGGCAGGAGAGGAGCGGCGCTCCCGCGAGGAGGAGGGGTACGTATGTGGGGGAAGGGGTGGGCATTCTGACAGCTGGGAGAATCGCTGGGGGGAGGGGAGGGGGGGCATTCTGACAGCTGGGAGAATCGCTGGGGGGAGGGGAGGGGGGGCATTCTGACAGCTGGGAGAATCGCTGGGGGGAGGGAGGGGGAGCATTCTGACTGCTGGGAAAATCGCTGGGGGGGGGGAGGGGGGGCATTCTGACAGCTGGGAGAATCGCTGGGGGGGGGGAGGGGGAGCATTCTGACTGCTGGGAAAATCGCTGGGGGGGGGGGCGTTCTGACAGCTGGGAGAATCGCTGGGGGGGGAGCATTCTGACTGCTGGGAAAATCGCTGGGGGGGCATTCTGACAGCTGGGAGAATCGCTGGGGGGGGGAGGGGGAGCATTCTGACTGCTGGGAAAATCGCTGGAGGGGAGGGGGGGCATTCTGACTGCTGGGAAAATCGCTGGGGGGGGGCATTCTGACTGCTGGGAAAATCGCTGGGGGGGGCATTGTGACTGCTGGGAAAATCGCTGGGGGGGGAGGGGGGGCATTGTGACTGCTGGGAAAATCGCTGGGGGGGAGGGGGGGCATTCTGTCTGCTGGGAAAATCGCTGGGGGGGAAGACTTTAGGACTGCTGGGGGAACTGTTGGGGGGTGAGGCATTAGTACTGCTGGGGGAACCGCTGGGGGGAAGGCATTATGACTGCTGAGGGGGGCGCATTATCATTTCTGGGGGAACCGCTTGAGGGGAGGGGGGCATTATTGCTGGCAGACAGCTGGGGGTGGCATTGTGACTGCTGGTGGACCACTGGGGGGGGGGGTAATATGACTGCTGTGGGAACCGCTGGGGGGGAAGCGGGCATTATTACTGCTGGGGGACCGCTGGGGTATGTCACTATTACCAGTGGGGGGGGGGGGTGTCACTATTATCGCTAGGAGGGCCACTATTACCACTGGGGTATGTTTACATGTGGCAGAAACTGGCAGGGCTGTTTCAAAATAGACAGGGTGCAGATTTTGACTGCTTTTTGGATGCAGAAATGCTGCAGAATTTTCCACATCCA